>NC_088934.1:5447500-5597500 GCF_038396675.1 Hydra vulgaris
GTGATAAAATTTGATACTTCATCATCTAGGTTTTTCAATGATGTAAGAAACAGTCATCATCCATTTCACATTAAAAAGAATATTCCTTATAATTTAGCTAAAAGAATAATTGTTTTTACATCTAATTATGAAATCGAAAAATTGCGCCTAATCAAACTAAAGACATGGCTAAAAGATTGCGAATACCCTGATGAAATTATTGAAAAAGCATTCCATAATGCAAAACTACAAGGACCAGCACCAAAAAAGGAATCTAAAGAAATAGTTCCTTTAGTGACAACATTCTATAGTAATCTCAATTGCCAACCTTTTATAAGAGAAGCTAACCATTTGCTCAAAGTATCTTATAATGAAAGAATTAAAAATGTTTTTTCTAATATTCACCCGGTATTAGCTTTTAAACAACCTCCTAACTTACTAAGAAGACTTACTTCTTCAAATATTGAAGTAACTAGTAAGAAGATCGGCATATTCAAATGCAAAGATATTCGGTGCAAAATTTGCAAACTATACCTTCAAGAAGTAGATAAGTTTAAAACATCTAACGGAACCATTTGGAACGTGAAAAGTCACATCACATGCAACAGCAAAAATGTAATCTATTACCTAAAATGTTTAACATGCAAAAAACAAACATATATTAGTAAAACTAATAATTTAAGATTACGTATAAACGGACATATTTCTAATTGCAGAACTGGCTTATCAACTGATTGATTTGACAACCATGTTTATACTTGTCAACGTGCCCACGAAAGTGTAATTAAACCTTTTTTCCAACTTTTCCTCTTTCTTGAGCTTAACAACGAAAGTTTTTTGTTATCATATTAAAAGCATTTGCACAATCAAAAACATGATTTAATTGATATTTCCTGTATATAATTACAATTCAATCTTTCACAATCAATAGTTACCCATAGCAACAATATAAAAATTAAGTTATTTTTGTTTTTAATACAAATATCTTGTATAATACTAAAAACAGCACTACTGATGATTATTTGAAAGGCCTCTAGTGCTAATAGTTTTAAAATATATATATAAAATATTTTGTATTGGTAGTTTTGTTTGGTAATTATATTGTTTTTAATAAAAACGTTGTGAGAAAAAAGAATTACTGGATTTTCTATTTGTTTCACTGTTCTGACTATTTTCGAATTTATTTGATTAAATATCATATTTCAAGTTTATATATATATATATATACATACATACATACATACATACATACATACATACATACATACATACATACATACATACATACATACATACATACATACATACATACATACATATATATTATATATATATATATATATATATATATATATATATATATATATATATTTATATATATATATTTATATATATATATATATATATATATATATATATATATATATATATATATATATATATATATATATATATATATATATATATATATATAAACAACTTTAAAAAGTATTCTACACAATAGAGTGCTCAATGTTCTTAAAAGAACAGAGCAATTATATATTAGTAGAAAATCACTTAACAAAAATTTTTTTCCATTTGACATTGTGTTTCATCAACAAAGATTCATCAGAAATCTATTGTTGAAATATATACATGTATATATATATTTATATATATATATATATTTATATATATATATATATATATACATGTATATATATATATATGTACATGTATATATATATATATATATATATATATATATATATATATATATATATATATATATATATATATATATATATATATATATATATATATATATGTGTATTAGTATATATATATATATGTATATATATGTATTAGTATATATATATATGTATTAGTATATATATATATATATTTATTAGTATATATGTATAAATATATATATATGTATTAGTATATATATATATATATATATATATATATATATATATATATATATATATATATATATATATATATATATATATATATATATATATATATACCGTCATACGTCATACTTGGACCCAAATTTGATACATATTTGATGTTTGTGGCAAATCTCTTGGATAGCTGATGATGTCTTCTTATAAAGGCTTTTACCAATTCAACACCTGGGAGATTTTCATTGAAACATTGAACATCACTCCCTAAACGATCTAGATAGGATTTCACAAAAATTTGAAGATCAAATGAGGTCAGTGGGTAGCCAAAGTTGAATCTTTATTCAAGTGATCACTAAATGACTGTTCTTCTTCAGGTGTGAAGACAGCTGGATGCCCTGCATGTTTCTTTGTGATAGTAAGGCGTTGTTTTCGAAGAGCTCTCTTAATGCTGGAACGGCTAATTCTATTGTATAACAATAGCTTTAACCAACCATCAACATTATTTGGGTATACATTTTATAACCTAACAAGTATTCAAAACGTAGTTAAAATAACAGGTATATCAACTCCTTTTAAATACATTACATTTTGGGGTTTTTATGTTAAATGAAAAACAAATTTAATCATTTTCAAACATTAGCTGCTACAGTGACATTTGGGTTCAAGTAGCCCCAATTTTAAACTTCAAACATAAATACTATGTTATTAAAATCTTATTATCAAAATAATAAAAATAAAAGACAATTGCTACATTTTGTAGCAACTGATACTTGTTTTAAGAAATGTTGTCAATTAATTTTTATCTTTTTTGGTTATGTCTGGACAGACAAACATTTTACACTAAATTTTTACCATTATTGTAGTTTCCTTTAAAAAAATATCTTTTTAAATTTTTTTGATATTTGAAAAAAATTTGACTTTTTATTTTTTATGTTACTTGATTTGAGTAAGTGTATAATTAACTTATTTACTTTCGTACCAAATAATTCTATAAAAAGTAAACAAATAAATAAATATTTTATTTTTTTGGGTTCATGTAACCCAAAATGTTTTACAAGAAGTTTTGAGTTTGATCACCGCCATATCCCTGGTAGTACTATTCTTAACTTTTTTTCTCTGTGCAGCAGCCTTGTTCAACAAAGTTTCTGTTTTTCAGTACAGAGAGAGTTATAACCATAAAAAAGTAACCTCCTCAACTGTTGTAGCCCTCTTGGCTTTGGGAAGGAAAATAATTTTAAAAAGATAAATTTATTGTTAAAAAAAGTTAAAGTTATTGAGTTTAGTCTATTTTCTTTAATTTAAAAAATGTGATAATAGCATGAATATGGGAGAATTTGAAGATTTGTTTACAGATTCAGAAGATGAGTTGCCTTGTGGTTGGGAAATGAGAGTTACAGATTCTGGAAGAGTTTATTATGTCGAGTAAGTATAAAAATCAATTTTTTATTTAACAACATTATTTTTTATTCAACATTATAATTAGCTAAAGTTATGCTTTCTGGAATCCTCAGTTTTACCATTAGAAGACTCTTTGTTTCAATATCGGAAAAATTTGGTTATTGATTGACTACCAAGAGATACTTTTGATCCTATTTCGTTTTTAAGTTTTCTCTTTTGAGCTCCAGATTTATGTTTGTATTTTAAATAATTTTTAATGGTTTTGTACATAAAAGCAATTAATTAGCAGGTTTTAACCTCTGAGTTTATCTAACAAAACTAAAATTAATAAAATTTGTTTTAACAAAAAGTTCAAATTTTTTTCTTATAATGCCATCAAAAATTTAAAATCTATTGAAAATAAAATGCAGCAGAATTGATTGTTTACTATTTGCTATGAGCCCATCAGGCGATGTTATATTTGCCACTGTGTTCAACAAATATGAACATAACCAAATCTAGCAGATACAGTTGCAAAAGCTGTGTTAAAAGTGGATTGAAATTGGCTGACTTTTTCGAAAAGTTTATGACCACTAGTGTTGAGCGCGGGTAAGCACTGTGAAATCTAGTAGTCCGCCACTTCCACGGCCATTTGATTAATTAACTTTATTTTGTTAAAAATTATTCTGCTTCTATAACTTCTATTCAATAATCCTAGTTAGAAGTTTTAGGATTGATTTGAATATATATATTTGCTTTATGACAATATTCATTTTCCATTGATTCTGAATCACTGTTGTCTAAGTGAATATCATTTAGAAATTCCTTCCATAAACTTTCTTTCTTAAACTTCTTTTATAAACGTTCTTGTTAAAAAACAATCTGGAAAGTACTACATCAGTGATGTAGTATTTACCAATTGCATCCATTAAAGCTTTCTTGATGTCAGCAGTTGCACCTCTTCTTAGCATTAGATATTTTCATTCGTAAAATTGACAGTAGGCTATGTTGCATCAAATGCTTCAGTAAATTTCTTTAATTTCACATTTTCATGCAAACTTAACTCTTACTATCCGCTATGTTTGAAAGAATTGTTGGTTTCTCTTTGTTGTTTCTTTTTGTATTATTATTTTGTAGAATTGTACTGATATCTTCGATATATATATATATACGTATATATATATATATATATATATATATATATATATATATATATATATATATATATATATATATATATATATATATATATATATATTCCCGAACTTAATAGTTTTAGTAGTAGTAGTGCTCCTTTTGTTTGACATGGAACCCTTGGCAGCCATAGCAACCGAGGTAGTGGAAAGAAAGAGTTGCAGCACATTTTTTTATAAGAAAATGTGCAAATATCTAACTTAAGTAAACTTCAAATTATGTAATGTTAAAAACATACTAAAACATATATCAAGGTTTTGAAAATTGCAACATCTCCTTAGGATTTGATCTATTTGATTTTTTTTTATAATTCACCTCCTCAAGGTTGAGAAGGCCACTACAGATGAGGAGGCTACTTGTGGTTATAACCCTCTCTTAACTCTATAACTCCAAAACACAAACCTTGACGAACAAGGTCGCTGTGCGGAGAAACAAGTTGAGCATGGTACTACCAGGGGCGTGGCGGGAATCGAACTCCAAATCTCTCGCTTATGAAGCGAGCGCTCTACCTCTCTCTCTCTAGTTTTGTAGATAATTTTTGTATAACATATATAAAGATATTGCACACAATAACAAAGCAAGGATTTTTAAAAAAGCTAAAAGTTCTAAAAGGATCAAGACATTTGAAAAGGTGCTGCTGCGGAGACAAAAAAAAAAAAAAAAAGAAAGAAAAGCCTGTAACTAGAAAAAACTTAAATTAAACAATTACAAGTCTTTTTTGCTATATTTATATTTTTACTATATATATATATGGCCAGATTGAGCAATTGAAAATATTTTGTGTTAAGAGGTGAATTTGAACCCTCGCAAAATGGCACCAATGGTTGGGCATTAAATCTCTGATCTATCGAATTTATGTATGTACTTGAAAAACAAGCCATTTTATAACTCTTATACTGATTGCAATTAATCAACTTTTTTCAAGCGAGTTCTCTAAATATAAGCGCAGCTTTATTGCATAGGAATAAAGTTGTGCTTATATAAAAAAGTATGTTATATGCAAATGTAAAAAATCTACTTATATAATATTTTATACAGGATCGTGTGTAATATAAGAAAACTTTTCTATTAATTGCATTTTTTTTTGATCATGTTGTTTTGTTTTGAACTTTTGTATTTATCTTATTGCATTATCAAATATTATTGTCAAAAAATTATATATATCAAAAGTTATTGTTAAAAAATTGACAAGATTGAAAAAACATGAAACATATTGACTTATCTAGGCGGAAAATTTAAAACCTAAATTTTAGATTTGTCCCTTTCTTGATAATTTCTGATTGCTAAAATTGCTGATTGCTAAAATTATAATTGGTGATTGCTAAAGTTAGGTCATCTTCTTCTTACACCATTAAAAATGATAGACACAGCTTTTTTGTAAATCATTGAAGCCAAACTTTTTTTGCCTATGTGACATCCCTTAGTGGCAAAAAACCCACTTGAAATAAAATTTTATTTAAATTTTTTTTGAAAATTTCTTTTATTAAAAATATATAGAATATATTTTTATGGGATATATTCTAATAAAGAGTAAATATAGTACTTACTATGTTATTTTTTTAAAACTATTTATTTATTACTATTGTAATAAATACAGACTCTAATCCGTGAAATGATCTGTACCAGTTTTATATCTTTTTGTGCAATTGTATGCACCATAATTAAAATTAATTTAAAAATGTAAGATAAATGCAAACTTTACCACGAACTCATGTCGCTGCACAAAATTTTTTTAGCTTAACTTTTAGATCAGCGTTTTATAGCTAAGGCCATGTATATAGTTTTTAATGGTCTAAGATCTTATTAGTTCTGTCATTTGCAGAACTAATAAGATCTTAGACCGTTTGCAGGCAGTATATGGAACAATATTGTATAATATATCTATAAAATGACAAAACTTTAAAATTTTATTTAAACAATTAGAAGTCTTTTTTGCTATATTATTTTTTTGCAATAAATATAAGCCAGATTGAAAAAATTTTAAAATTTATTTTAAAATTTTTTCAATCTGGAAGGAGAAACCCTTTTATTTTATGTCTCTTCTCTTACGATTTTATTGATTTTGTTTTCTTCTTTTTTATGACAGTTGTATCTGTCATTGTGAATACCAGTGCTACCTTAGTGTTATTAATACATGGACAAAATATAGACAAGGACAAAAATGTTGCCCTTATTAGTTTTAATTTCGAAGAAAAATAACAATGTAAAATAATAAAAATGTAAAATTTTTGCATGTTTTTAACAAATTTTAAAATTAAGCCTAGATGAAGTTTGGTTCATACTCCTTAAGTTTTTTGCAAAATAAATAATGAAGTTAAATAATAAAATATAAAGTTTATCTTATTAATTTCATTTAGGATTAAATTAAATTTATAATTATTTGATAGTACATATTTTCTAAATTAATAAAAAAAAATTTAAAAACTAGATTACTTTTAAAATACATACATGTGACATAAGAAATATGAAATAGTTTTTTTTATGGTCGCGCTTCATAATATTAATGATATTAAATTTTGTTTTTGTTACACTTAATAATATTAATATTTCTTTTTCTTCATAGTCACACCTGTTAATATTAAACTTTTTGCTATTTAGTCATAAAAGTAAAACCACGCAATGGAAGCATCCAAAAAATTCTAGAGAAAAATACTTGTCACCAGGTACTTTTTATGTAAACTGTTTTTTAATTATAAATTTTGATTGTTGATGGGCACTTTTTTTATCGGATCCTCCATTGCTGTTTGTTCAGTTCTTCAAATTTACAAAGTTCAATTTGATTAAAAAACGTTTTATTTCTTTAAAATTATTTAATTCAAAATATTCATATCAGGTTTGTAAAATTTTTTACAACAAAAAAAAAAGGTAATATATTTAGTTTAGAAAACTAAAAACCATTGTTTATGTTTTAAAAATCAAGTTTAAATTTTAGACTGTGCAAGATTAATTATTGTATTTATTATTTACTTGAGTAAAATGAAAAAAAAATAATAATAATAATTTTTTATTTTTGATTAGTATTGACTAGTTTGACACGTAAAAGATCATTTTTATTAATTTAAATGTTCATCATTTTTATTAATTTAAATGTTAAACATTTTCAAAACATGTTTGTAATAAAATCTAATTTATTTTATTTTGGGAACAATGTGAGAAAGAACTGGGTGAACGTAACTTTCTTTGTTATGTACATCCAGTTCATCTGCACAAAAGATTTTTAAAATTCATTCATTAGCTTATTAACTTTCCATAGGATTAAATGAAAACTTGTTTTTATTTTGTTTTATTTATTTTTAAACTTTTTTTTTCAGTATATTTCAACTCATATTTTTAAACATACTGAAATATTACTTTTGTTTTAGCAGAGCTGTAAATAGCAAATTTACATTAAATAAATCTTTATCTATCTAAATTTTATCTTCATCTATCTAAATTAATCTAATCATTAAATTAATATTTAGTAAGCTAAATCAAACAAAATATGTTTCCCTATCCTTCTCCACAAAAATGCTATGTCTATGTGATTTGCATTTAGAATGTATTCAACTGCGGAAACCTTTCTTATATAACTTTCTCTAATCTAGATATCTAATCAATTTTTCTAGATCTAATCAATTAATCTAGATATCTAATATTTTTACAGAGCTTCCTTTTGGATGGAGCAAGGCCTCTACAGAAGATGGTAAAATTATCTTCATTAAGTAAGTTATTTTTTAACTATACTAATATATAAAAAATTAATTAGTTACAAAGTTGTATTAATACTTAAATATATTATGGTAAAAGGCAAAATGAAAGAAAAATCTCAACTAATTTTTGAATTATTGACAACCTGGCTGTTAGGATTAAACTTATTAAGAGTTATAAATAAAACTTATTTAAGGTTTAAAAGGCAAACCAAAATTTGGTTTGCCTTTTAAACTTGATCACATGACTTTATTTTAGTTAAATGAAAAAGATATCATGTTCATTTTTTGAAACTTGATAAAATTCTAGATTTAATTTTTCTGTTGTTGATACAATAATATAAGACAAATAATTTTACTTGATTTAAATTAAGTTTTTATTTTGTTGAATTTTATTACTGTTGAACTATACATATTTAGTCATATTGAAAATCGAACTACTTGCATTGATCCACGAATTGCTTATTCAATGTCTGACAAAAAGAATGCTGCAATGAAGTTCGATTCTTATAGTTCAGCAATGGTTGTTCTCAGAGGAAGAGACATGCGAGGAATTACTGCTGTTATAACTGGGGCAAACTCTGGCATAGGTATCTTATTTAAGTAATATAATTAGATTATGCAATTAAATTTGTTCAATAAATTATAGTTGTAATTATACAATAAATAAAGTTATATATTGCATAAATACTAAGAGCATTATACACTATGTTCTAAGTTTGCTATCTAATGAAATAAAAGTATATAGACAACAGAACTAACCTCCACTTATATTATTGACATCAGTCTTTATAAAACATTGATGATATCATATTGGAATAGGGATAGACATTAACTTTAGTACATGCAAAGACACATATACTTATATATATACTTATGTTTAAGGCTTGGTTTGGCAGTAATAACAATGTACCCAATTTCTACCATACTTATCTTTCTACAAGTACTATATTGCAAGTACTATTGCAAGAACTATATATGACTGTGAGTAAAAAGAGTCTATATTCTATAGAGCTTTCACTCTTTTAGTATGTACTCTTGTACCTAGTACTCTCAAAAACATTTTCAGTTTAAAAAAAAATGGCTTTTTTGGTCTTTTGAAAAAAATTATTATTTTACTTTATTTCACCAATTGACCTCAGGTATGTGTTTGACTTTTTTTTTTTTTTTGGTTGTCTAGATTAGCATATTAATGCTGTTTTATATATTTTATTCTATGGTATTCATATAACCATTTTTTTAGTCCCATTTTTTGTTGAAAAATATTAAATAATTAACACCAAGCCATAGTGCTATAGAAATTAAAGATAAAAAGCTAAACTCTGAATTTTTAGACATTCAAATAACTACAAATTAGAAAGGAAATAAAAATGTGAATCAAAAATATATTCTATTCAAAACAACCCCTAACAACAAAGTAACCATGTTGACTATATCGCTATACAAGGGTTTACCCTACGGTTTTTTCCAGGTCAACCTGTGGGTGACTGAATTACTTTTTACTTCTTATATGAGTCATCCGTTATGATAATCAGTAGTCGGTATAATCAATTATTTCTGGTATTTTTTCTCGGGTAATGTTGTTTAAATATTGAAGAAAAAATATTTAAATGTTTGACTACTAAAATATGACTAATAAGAAACGGTTTAAGTAAAAGTAAAAGTAAAAAAAAGTGGAATGTTATAAGCTGTTAAAAAATTATTGTTAAGTATCTTCAGTTACAAAGAGATATCGGTAAAGAAATAACTTTAAATACAGCTCTTAAAGATCGTCATGAAATATTTTAACAGTAGTCTTTCGTTGATTTGAGGCTGATTGCTTATTTTTGTCCATGTAACCTAATTTTTGTCCATGGTCTTTTTTTTTGTGGTATAACCGATTCAATCCCAAATTTTAGCATGGAAGCTAGTATTCAATTGGTCCTTGAGGGTCAAATTTTTTAAAGTCTGGTCATCAATATATATTCTAAGCTACAAACTGAGTAACTCGCTATGTACAGTAGCTCTATTGCTGCTCTTTACATTTTTCAATGAGCTGAAGCCACGCTCTGCATATGCTGAACTGGGACTATGACAAAAAAAGAAATCAATTATCAAAAACTCTCACTGAGTCCTCTTCTTTACATCTTCTTGGATTATTGTTTACTACTGACCTTTCATGGAAACCATATATACAATCGATTGCTGAATTAGCATCTGCTAAGATTGCTTCTCTTTATTGTTTTCTCCATTTTCTCTCTCCTGATTCCATTCTCTACCTCTGCAAATCTCTTATTTATTAGAATTAAAAAAAAAAAAATGTTATAAAATTTTTTAGGGTTTAATATTTGAACTGATTTCTTCCCTAGATTTTGGTGGAAGTTTTTTTGTGTTGTTCATGGCCACGCTGATCATGTGTTCATTCAAAAAAATTCACTCTGGTAAAATAACACTAGGGTTTACACCTTTGCATATTAGTTGATTGTTGACAGCTTTATTAATAACTAGTACATTGATACTGGTGTTAAAAACATCTGTTTCGCATGTTTTTTTATTGTAATTTAGAAAGAATTGGTCAGCTCTCCACTTCTTAGTACAAAGTTAATCCTCTATACCATCTAACACAGTTGGCAAATCAGTACATTGGCTTTGAAAATTGATCTTTATTGTTTTAACAATGGGTACACAAATATTTTGAGAAATACGTCTATAACTTGAGAATATACGTCTATATACGTCTTAACTTTGTAGAAAATTATAAGTTTTTTCTCATGGAATTATAGAATCTGGGTCATTTTGAAATCTTTCCAAATTGACTATTGATTGCTTTAATACAAACTTTATTTCAAAAACAGTGACATTTCTTTTCTGTGTAACCTTAAAAAGGTTTGAAACAATTATAAAAATAGATTAGTTGAAGTATAGTAAGTATTTTATGAAGTATTTTTATAACTATATTTAAGTTAATCAAATGTAACTTACTTTGGAAAATATTGCTGTTGCTTGACATACATCTTAAAGATAAACAGCTGATGATCAAAAAGTTGTATCTTCAAGTTTTTTTTTGAAGTAAAATAGTTTTGACTTCTGAGCTGCATTATAGCTATGCTCAATAGAGACTATCCACTGAGTTTACGCAGATCACACTAGCTTTTGCTTAATAAAAAAGCAACCTTCGTTCAAAACTTTTTTGAAATTTTATATGAATAATATAATAACTAATAATAATGCTTTAAATGCGATGAAGATATGAATAAAACTTTTAAATGCAATGAAGATGTTAATAAAACTTTTAAATGCAATGAAGATGTTAATAAAACTTTTAAATACAATTAAGATGTTATTAAAACTGATTAAAATAGAGCATATGTGTCATAAAAACAACTTTTATTAAAATAACTATTTTTGCAAAGTAAAAAAAAACACAACTTTACCTTTTACTTTTATAAGTAAAGTTTCTAATGCATTTTGATAAACTATTGAATTTACAGCGGATGTATGATGAAATCAAAGATCTGCTCACAAAATTTAGAAATTGCAGCGGGTACAGGTAAAGCATTGCAGCTGCTTTAATTGCAAGTTGCAAACAATGTGATAAGCAATGTGAGCCCTTCATATAGTTGTTACATAGAGTTTTCATCTGTCTTTGTAAACCTGTATGTTTACCAGTCAATACACTTGCTCCATCAGTAGTAATTCCAACCATAAGTGGAAAATCATCAAAGGATACTTGGTCATACTTATTATTACTTGATGTATAAAATTTTTCATCACTTGAGATTTCCACAGATTCTTCTTCCTCAACAAACAGTGATCTAATGTCATCATTATTTTTATTTTGTAGTACTCATTGTTCTAATCTGTTAACATCTGTAGTTTTGTCTACGATATAATAAAAAACCTTGTTTTATAAAAATCTTTTCTTAGATCACTTATAAATATATCCCCCATGGCTCTACCAAATTTAAGTCTGATTTTCTGTTGTAATTTTTTAAGTTCCTACATCTACCTCAATAGCTTTAAGCATTGATACATGAAATTCAAAATCAGTAAAAAGTTTACCTTTTACTAAAACTCTATACATGCTTATAAATAGTGTTTTTAAGTGTTTTATTTTGAATGCTAGACCATGTAACAAGTTCAAGGTTTGCAATGTTTTCTTTCGATACGGAAAGATATAAACAAAAACAAAATGATACTGTTTCATTTCACTTAGAGAATGATTATTAAACAAACAAAGGTTTTATTACAAGGAGCAAAAAAGTTGTAAGCCATAATCACAGAGAAACGTTTTATAATAAGAAAATTATTCTATTACCATCTCTCAATCTTCAATCAAATTGAATTTAATTGAATGAAATTTAATTTAATTGAACATTATGTTTTATTGTAATTCATTTACTAAGACTTTATTTTAGAAAAAAAAAAATTCCGCATGCATCATAAAGTGCATTCTAATGTTTTTTTTTTTTATTTTAATGTTAAGTTTGTTTGACAAAGTTAAAAGAGTTTTTTTTTATTATGAAAAACCATAGTTATAAAAAAGATATAGTTTAGAAGCGAACAAAGGCACATTGTTTTAACTCTTTCCAACTGTTTTTTGCCTGTTATTTGCCTGTTATTTTACCAGAAACAGCTGGATCCACAGAACTTTGTTTATTATGCCACCAGAATCATCTTATTTAGCTATTACCAGAAGTATACAGAAATTTGCTTTATGATGGATATGCTTTTTGATTGTTTAAATGTAAAGAGCAGCATTGAAAATATAACAAAAAGGAAGCCAATTTTAAAACTTTATAAATCAGTTGATAATTTTTCTGGATTCAGGTTCATTTCACTAAACTATTATAACTAAACTAATCAAAGTAGCAAGAAAAAAGTTCTTTATCTTTTGAACAAAACATTTTAATTAACAATATATATATATATATATATATATATATATATATATATATATATATATATATATATATATATATATATATATATACATATAGCAGCAGTAGAAGTATTTTTTGTCATTATTGTACCAATATACCGCTTTTTTTATATTCATTTTTTATTTTGCTGTTTGTTAAGAATTACAAAGAGATATTACAGTAATAGCAAATCCTGGCCGGAGCAAGAAGAAGACAAACTTGACTTATCACTGACCCCCGTTACATAAAAGTTTACATAACTATTAAGTGATACGTAAAACAGTATAAGTACATAAAAAACTTCAGCAAAAAAATAAATTTTTGCTCACAATGTTCCAGCAGAATAATTAAAAAAAAAAAAAGACAAAAGTGAGATAATCATGAAAGTTATAAGTCACAAAAAGCTGCGTTACGTTTTATTAAAAATAATGCAGTATAAATAAGTATTTATTGCTGATTACAAAATCATAAAACAAAAAAGAAAATAATTAGTAATAAAAGCTAAAGAAAATTTAATAATTTTAATTGATTTATTTAATTCAAAACATTTTAAATTGTTAAAAAGATATTTGAAATCTTGTATATTGAAGTCCATGTTTAGTAAATGCCGTTTTGAATCAGTCTCTCTGCCGTTTTGAATCGATTCTCTGAAGTGCAGTTTAAAACAAAGTCTTGTTTTTCATTAAAAATATAATTAAAGTTGTTCCAAACAAAAGGTCCCTGATATTGAATTTGGTAGGAACTTAGTTAGTATGGTCTTTAGGAATGACAAAGTTGTTCACTGAAAATTTAGTAGGATATTTATGAGAGATTTCATTAAAGTAAGATTAAAATGGTAGTGGAAATAAGAGAGCCCACATTTTGCCATAATGCATAAATAATATTATAATATAACATTACTTGATGAATATAATTTTATTATATCTTTTATTTATATCTTATAATTTTTTAAAGCTCCAAGCTGACGTAAGAGAGGTTTGCAATGTGCATTCCTGTTTGTCCAAATATAATCCTGCATGCATGTTTTTTTTTGATATTATTTTTTTTAATTTTTGGTAATAAGTGCTACCCCAGGCAAGGTCAAAGTAAAAAAGTCTGTGTATAAACAAAAAAAGTATATTTTTTAAATATTCATTGTTAAGAAATGATTTTGTTTGATATAACATGGAAAAATTTTTTGAGATTTTTTATCTAAAAGCACTCCAATATAGTCTATAGTCAATTCCCTTTTAATCATTATTTTATTGATTAAAAGACTGGGAAATTGAGAGGAATAATATCGGCTTTACTAGGTTTATGGAATAAGATAAACTTTTTTTATCTACATTTAATGAAAGTCGGTTACTTATAAACCACTCGTTGATTTTATTTAATTCTTATTTAAAATGAACAATAATATCATAGTGAAATAAAACAAAATAGTGTCATCTACAAATAATATTTGTCATCTGTATTTAATGTTTTTGATGCTAAATCAATTTTTATATTAAATTTAAATTAACTAAATTTTACTTTATATAAATAACTATAAGTCATTTATATAAAGTAAAAATAATAATGGTGCTAAAATAGAATCCAGAGGTAACCTACAAGTTAAACTGTGTATTGCTGTTAATTAGATATGATTTAGACCAAAGTAAATTTTTGTTTTAAACACCATACTTTTCTAGGTAATTTTAAAATTATCTCATGATTTACTGTGTAGAAAGCTTTGGATAAATCAATAAAAACTCCAATTGAAAAACTAATACTACAAAAGTAAAGGGGAGTTCGAACTATGACAACACTTCCTTATGAACTTGGAATTTGTCGTGACAATTAATTTTTGAAGTCCACAATCAATTATATGTTTGATTGCGGACATTTCATCCTCGGAAATGGTGCTAAATCTATCTACTTACACATTTTGCAACTTTTTTTGACCATTTAAACTGCAAACTCAAGTTAATGCGTCCGCTAAGTTATCATTAAAAGGAACAAGATATACATCAGCTTTAATATTGTATTCTTCAATTATTTATTACAACACGTTTATTCTTCTCCGCATTAATATTTTACCAGTTGCTTTTGACTTCAATTTTAATTTACCAGTTAGCACGTTATAAATCCAGTGGAACACTGCTACAAAATCTTTAAAAATTATTACTTTCTCTAGTTTATATACCATGTCCTTTTTATTCCTCTCTTCACTACGCCTAACTGTGCCATGTTTAAATGAATTTCAGACCTTTTTTTATGAAGCTATGTTGCATCTTCCACAGTTGCATTACCAATTTGAATAACAGCACCCATTGCTAAAAAAGTTGCATTAGCCCATATCCTTTCTCTCCATCCCATGGACAGCTCAACAACCACAAAGTGGCTTGCAACTTTTATCTCCGCACAGGCTTCTTGAAAAACGCATTTTAACATTTTTTAAAAATAGTTGTTAGTTTGAACTCTTTGTCAAACTAACAATTTTTTTCTTAAGACAATCAACAACTGACAAAAAACACAGATTGAAAACATTACTTTCCTGCTCAACTTTTTTAGGATTTTCTCAATTTTCTAGACCTTATCAATTTGTTACCAACTTTTTGCAAATATAAGCCCAACACGGCAACCCCTTCATCACTAATATGTTCACCTTCATCGCTCATTAAACCATATTTTTTAAAAGCCTCTAGACATAATCGAGACTCACCACATTCTCATTAATAAAGTTGTCATTCCCGTAATAAGATTTCCATTCTTCATCAACGCGTCAAAATTATTCCTGAATTTTCAAATGGAGATAAACCTTGCATAGATCCATGATTGTTAGTTTGTTTCCCATTTTTCTTCATTCACTCGACTTACCAATGCACACATCTTTATCTCTTGTATATGTTTTAATGAAGTTGTTTGTTTCTCTTTAATGCAAAACAGATCGCAGCCATTAAAGGAATTTTTCTTTTGGGCGGTCCTATCATGTTTTCATCATACTCAAGTAACCATTTTCGCTTGACACAATCCTGAATTTCATGTTCCGCTTTAGTTTATTTTGGTATCTCGTATCAAGCAAGTTTATTAAACAGTCGTTGGGGTTCGTCCCGATTTTCCATTTTTATTTAAATATTAAATCAATTTTATTAACTTCAAAAATTCCGCATCAGCTATCCCCAAACTTCGCCATTTCTGATGACGAAATAAAAATTCTCTCTGTAACTTAATGGAACTCATTTCGAGACTCATATTAACTCCAAATGGTAAAACATCTATAAATATATTTAAATATTATAAACCTCGAAAGTCATAGTCGCGGATCCTTTTCATTGATAAACCCTTGTTTCAAAATTCACTATCTTTGAAGGGTTTATTTTGATCATTTATTTTGTTTGTAAGACAAAATCTTGTTATTTAAAATTGTCTTTGAACATCCCGCATTCATAGCTGTCACCACCGCAGTCGCCACCAGACCATTACCTTTCAAACAAGTAAAAGATAATCCACTAATTCCACTGTTGTTTAAAACCAAGATTGCGCAGATTCTTCACTTCTTTACTCGTTTCCCTTCATCTTTAGGTATCTCAAATCCGAATGTCCATTGTCACCATATTTGAAAAACTATTTGGAGGTTATGATTTGCAATGTGATTGCACCACATTGCTAAGTATTGTTTATGCTTTTTTCTTGCGTATAAAAAATTCTTCGCAATGTGGTGCAACCCTCTGCAGTAACATACTAAATAAATTTTTGTCTTTTTTGACTTTTCTGATAAATTAGCAAGATACGCCAATCATTTCAAATCAGCTAAAAGTGCACCAGCTTTTTCTTATAATTCTTAAGTCATATAATTTTTTTTTTTTAACCACAATAAGAACCTGTTTTTTACAAATTCTACTAGAATTTATTTAATATTAATTTATAAACATCAAAAAACAACTATTGAAATAAATATAAAACTCGCGTAAACATGTTATAATTAACTCTCGCCGAAAAAAAAAAATAATATTATCATGAAAGATATATATAGATAGATTTCTTTTCGCTACCTCAATTTTAAACAAAAAATATTTTTTTTTAATAAGTTAAAAAGTTAAAATAATAATTTCAGCTTGCTATAAATAAAGTCATTTAAACTTTTATATAAGCTGTTTAAATTTAATTTATAACCATGTTATTCACTTAAAGTAGCAGAAAAAAAAATCATTAAAACTATGATACGTTCATAATAAACATATTTTTTGACATGTCCCTTGTTCCTAATGTTTAATATAAGTTACAAAAACGAATATTGGAAAGTAAGACAAATTAAAACGATTTCCTCGTTGAGCAAAACAAAGAAATACATACGTTTTTAAGTATATCGCACAACTTTGAATATTTTAATTTTATGTAAATTCTTAACAGCAGATTATATTTTAAAAGAAGCTATTTTGATAAGATTTTTTAAAAAACTTGAAATATTTGGTTAAGAGCCTTTAAAATAGAAATTTTACTTTTCGATTTTTTATTGCCCTTAAAAACTGCGTATTTCACTGATTTGTCTTTAAGTACATTGGTTAGTCAAATTTCTTCTGCGCTTATCAGTATTTTTTTTTTGAGTATCAATTTGTTGAAGAACTAAACTTTTTTGAAAAAAATATCTTTTTGTATACATTGAAGTTAACTATTACTATTTTCTTTACAAACTAAAAAAATATCGAGATTAATGTAAAAGTCTATTAAATTCTTTAAAAGGTTACCTAATTTTTCAGATTTTATGTGAAAGAGTTATAGTTTACGCAAATCTTCCAAAACTTTGCACTTCTGACTAAAAACAACGCTCTTAAAAAGTGATCAGGTAATACAGCAACTATTTTGATAAAATTAAGACAGATGTCTTCGAGCGGTTTTAAGACTTGACTAAATAATATGGTACTTGTTGCTTATTGTTGCAGTACATTTCTTTAAGATTGACAGTTTTAAGAAATAAAAGCTTAAGATATCACAAAACACAGGCAAAGTAAAATACAAAAGACTAAGACGAGATAAAGTTTTTAAGACAAGATAAGTTTTTTATATGATATTACCAATAAATTTTGTATGATGTTAGGCAGTTGATAGCCAAAATCACAGAGGCATGATGGCTATCCAGAATGATAATGGCTCATGGAATTTTACTCTTAAGCAAATAATTTCTTAAAATGACAAAAATATTTTGATTGACTGAGTTGTGAAACCTGAGATATTACCTCTGTTTCCACAACTCAGTCATTTGTACAAAGTTTTTGTAAAACTTAGTTTTAAAGCAAAAAGCATTTTTGCAAAACTTCTTGTAAAATGGCCACATCCCTAAATTGACAGATTTAAGGATGTGAGATTACAAAGTTTTACAAAAAATGTCGTTTAAGAATTCAACGAAATATAAGAGATATGTGACATTGAAATCTACCGCAAATTTGTCTTTCTAATTACATAGGATTTGCATAAATCCTCCTAATTGAATCCACAATCATTATTTCATGGTATGATAACACAACTGGCAGTTTTCCTTTGAACTTTATACTCACTTGTTAGCGAATTATTAGGAACCTTTGAATTTTTAGGCCTCACGTCTAAAATAAGTTTTTTCACATCTACTTGGAACCCATTTTCTTTGTTTATAATCCGCTTTTAAAATGACCCTTATATGGATTAAGAGAAGAGGGGGAGGGGGGGGAGAGGAATGGAGTATAAGATTATTATCAAAGCAATTATCAAAATCATATAGGTGGTTCTTGAAATATTTAAAAAACCCATTGATCATTCAGACAGTCTTCATCACAGCATTTCTGGTCGATGCTATTAAATTGAATTTTCCACCTAACGTCATTTTTTCAAGTCATCCAAAGGAGTTTGAATATGATTCGGTTTTTTTTTCATTGAAGTTTTATTATTATTATTATCAGAGCAATTTTTGTTATATTTATTAATAGGCAAAAATTTTTTTTTAGTAAAAAGTAATAAATTTTGAAAAGTACTTAAAATAATCCAAATAAATTATACTTTTAAATTTTACCCTAACTATGATCCCTAATAAAAAAATTGACATATTTCTGTAGTCAAATTCATATATTTACCATGAACATTTCTGAAACTAAATAATATTTCTTTTACAGGACCAGTAGTGAAAGTTAGTGGTGAAAAATTCTATATTTGGGGTAAATTAGGAGGGAATTAGAAGTGTTTCAAGTTGAAACTGTTGCTTTTTATTCAGGTACAATGGGGAGTCGGGGAACAGTAAATGATCCCTAGTGCTACTTGTCTATAATGGCTTCAAAAAATGCGAGAGGGTAAAAAATATGCTGTTATCATGTTTATAGTAGTAGTAGTAGTAGTAGTAGTAGTAGTAGTAGTAGTAGTAGTAGTAGTAGTAGTAGTAATAGTAATAGTAGTAGTAGTAGTAGTAGTAGTAGTAGTAGTAGTAGTAGTAGTAGTAGTAGTAGTAGTAGTATGCAGCACATTTAAACAAGGGTTAAATAGTGCGGAGCACGTCAACATTAGATAATGCCCTGTGGCAGTTTTGCTGACTAATTGTCCATATTTTCAAGCAATATCTTGAACAACTTTATATCTTTGGCATTCGTTATCTGCTTGGAGAGGTCATTTCTTTTAGAGACAATACAATTAGTAAAAAAGTGATGTCTAGACTGATAATTTCTTATTATTCCCCATCTTTGTTGTGATCGAGTTTGATTAGCACGAGCTGGAATAAAAATTTGTTGTTTAATCCATTGTATATTATTATTTATATTTTGTAATATTTTATATTGCTAAATCATATCCCTACACTCACGTCTATGATCTAATAGGGTGATAATAAATTTTTTGCATCTGAGTTCATAATTAAAGTCTTTTATTGCATACGGTATTCGTGTCACCCTATGTTGAATTGATTCAAAAAGATTTATATCTTTTTGGTGGTGAGGATTCCATCCTTGCACTGCAAATTCAAGGTGTGGACGTATGTAGCAAGTATATAATTTATTCCAGAGATTTACATCACGACTCACAAAAGCACGTTTCAATTGACCAATTATTTTACAAGCTGATGATGCAGCTTTACATGCTTGTGCTGAAAATTTAAGATTGTATAATATTAAAGCACCAAGATCTTATTTGCAGGTAGTTTTTGCAAGATTAAGTCTCATATTAGTATTGTAGTCGGTATGAGTGTAGTTTGATTATTTTTACCAACATGCATAACTTTAAATTTTTCATTAGCCATGCATTAGTCCAGTTAATAACATTGTCTAAATCAGATTATACTTGTCAGAGTATACTTATACTGTTTTTGATATCTTTTAAATTTATTTTTGCAAGTAGTTTAGTGTCATCAGCATACATTTTAGGTAGAACGGAGAGATTGTCAGGAAGGTCATTGATATAATTAACAAATAATACTGGACCAAGAACTAAGCCTTGTGGAACTCCACTTACAACATCAGCCCATTCTGAAATTGATTCACCAAAAACAACATGTTGTATTCGGTTAGATAGAAAGGAGTTAAACCATTAGTGAATTTTGCCTTGAATTCCATTTTTGAATACTTTATCTAAAAGTCTTTTGTGAGGGACTTTGTCAAAAACCTTTTCAAAGTCAAGAAAGATTATATCACCAGGATGTTTGTTTGCAACTGATTCAGTTGCAAAATCAAGTGTTTCTAGGAGGTTTGTTACACAAGTTTTGTTTTTAACAAAACCATGTTGATTTGGATGTATTAATTTATTTGCATATAGATGATTCATTATAGCACTTCATTATCATGCATTCCATTATCTTGCATGTCACTGATGTTAGAGAGATTGGTCTGTAATTGACTGGATCTGTTTTATTTCTTTTTTTAAAAAGTGGTGTAATGTTGGCACAAGACCATTCATTAGGAATAGTTCCAGAATCAAGTGATAGTTGAAACAAAAGTACAAGTGGTAAGGACCAAGTGGAAGCACATACTTTTAATACACGTGCATGAACTCCATCTATTCTAATTGATTTGCTAGTATCTAAATTAAGTAAACCATTTTCAATGGTAGCTTGTGTAATTATAAGATCTGAAAGAACAGCCTTGGTGCAAAAGTTAAAACTTGGAAGTGGATTATTTTGATTTTCTTGTACAAATACTGAACTAAATTGCTTGTTAAGTATGTTCGCAATTTCGGTTTTTATTAGTAATACTTTGTTTTGTAGCATTATCTAAGATTGTTGAGATGTCATTTTTGACAGTTTTTTTTCTGTTGAAGTATGCATACAGGCGTTATGGACTCTTATTGTTGGTAGCAAGTGAATGTTCAAATGTTCGAAAACATATCTTTGTTTGTATTTCAAGGGCTCTCTTTGTAGTGATATATTCTTTGTTAAGTGATTGGCATTTTCTACCTGATGATATATAACGGTGCCAGAGTTTGTCTTTATATTTAATTTGGCAGAGAAGACTGTTGTTCATCCATGGAGGTCTTTTTTTTATTGATTGAATAAGATTTTTTTACTTAAATAGGAATTGCATAGTTTTTTATATTGGTCTAAGAATGTTGAGTAGCATTTATTGATAGACTTATTGGAAAATAAATCTTTCCAACCAACAGTTTTGATGGATTCAGACAGATGGGTATATTTACCTTGATTATATTTATGACTGGATATTTTGTATAATCTATCATTTGCTAGTTTGTAGTTTCAAAAAATAACTGTGTCCTTGTTTGATGAGCCAAGTCGAGCAGAGTTGCCTATATCACTGATTCTCTCAGAAGATTCTGATATTATATAATCTAAGGTGTTATTAAATGAGATATTAGCGTTTAGAAAAATTGGAAAAGTAGTTGCTTGTGAAAATGCTTCATCATTAAGCATGTCCGTAAATTTTTTACCTTTTTGTCCATAAATTTTTTGTCTAAGCTAGTTTTGCTACCATTTTACACAATTGTCATTGAACCATTTGACATAAGGAAAATTGAAATTATTCAAATACTTTATAAATAATAAAAATTAAATGTAAATAATACAAAAGAAACAATATACAGTAGCATACTGTATCATGTTATTACAAACTATGAATACAAATATGTAACGGATCATAACTCTGAATTTTATTGCTCTAACTGAAACATATTATATAAGGATCTTTATTAAAAAATTTTATCTAGCTTAATAAAAAAAATTTATGATAGATTTTTAAAGTTATTATACCATTAATGTTTTAAAAAGTATTACATGTTTATTCTTTATTTATTGTTACACTTTTAGCAGTAAATTAATGGAATTTTTTTCCTTTAAATGTTTAAAGAACATTTGCCAGAATTTTTTGGAATCGATGCAAAGTCTTGTTTACTTTAGACGCTAATTATATGCATGTTATTCAACATAATTATTTACTTTAGAAGCAAAGAAATCTATATCTGTAGCTAAGTTTATGTCTTTGTTTTAAAAACTCCTTTAACCATATCAAACAAACATTCCAAATCCATATTTACATTAAAAGCTTGACATATTTTATAAAGTTGTGCGGGTTTGCCAGGTCGTTGCATAGTTTTCAAGTTAAAATCAAATGGCAATGGAAATGGTCCGTTTTTCCAGACTATGTATTCTTATGACTATGTGAAAAACAAAAGAGATTCAGTGTTATTAATGATTCAACTGCTCATTCACATGTTTTAAAATGCAATCAAAACATTTAAAAATGATACAGCATTTGAATCGAAAGAAAATGTAATTTTAAGACTCAGTTTAACAACAATTCAAGAAACATGCTTCGAAATGCAACAGGATCATACCATTCAAAGTGGAACCAAGGTCCCTCATAGACCATCACAGATTTTATTAAAACTTTTTGATATTGTGCATATATATATATATATATATATATATATATATATATATATATATATATATATATATATATATATATATATATATATGAAAAAAGCATGTTTTGAATATTAGATCAATATCTAATATGGTTCTTGAGAAAATGCTATTTAAGTAGTGGGCTATTTTGCATGAAATTTCACTCTACAAAAAAAATGATTTTTTTCATCATTTTTAGCTAATAACTTTTGAACAAGTTTGTTTTATACTTTAATTATTTTAAGGTAGTAAGTATGCTATTGATACTTTTAAAAGAACAAAGTGCTCTAAAAAATTTTCCATAAAAAAAATCTAAAGTTAACAAAATAAATAAATGCATTGAATTAAATAATGTTATTTGTTATAAAATAATAATTAAAAAAAATCAATGCTCATAGCCTTATAATCCCAACCAATAAAACTTTATAATCCCCACTTTATGACACAATTTTTTAAAATAAAAAACAAGCAAAATGTTTTGCAATTTGTAAATTGTAGTGATGAAAAAAATTTACAAACGTTTTAAATACAAACGTATTACACTAAATATTTTAAGAGATTTGTTTAAATATAACTTGAGAATATTTATTTATAACTTCAAATTTCAGTTGAAATTTTTTTTAGCTATTTAGACAATAAAATTTTTTTAAGACAATAAGCAAAGTTAATAGAATTCACAAAAAATTAAATTTCTCAAGTAATAAAATAATCTCATTGATTTTTTTTAAGTCATTATAAAATCTTCTTCTGTTCGACTGGACCTTAAGAGATTGTACTTTGCATAAAATATGCATCAGGGGTACCCAACAGAGATCATCTCTGCATGGCCACCTGAATTTGTTACATAAAGAAGACTTTTTCATAAATTTAAGATCTTGGTGCTCTTCTGAAATACTAAGAATATTTTCTAAATACCATTGAGCATCATAAATGCAGGCCACATATGTTCCTGGTGTGTAACTTGAAATTTTATTAATAAAAATTCTGCAAGTAGAAAAATCCACATTAGTGCAAATACTATCAAACAAAATTCTATTGAGGTAAGTGACATTAGCATAAAACTGTGGTGGTTTTGTGGCCCAGGTATTGCAGAAGAAGAATGATATCTCTCTTCCAAATTGAAGTTTGTGATATGTGTTTCTATTGAAACTTTGTCAACAAAAATAAATAGTATTCCTTTGACATTTGAACACACCAGCTGTACATTTTGCTTGATGTGTTAATAGGGTCGTTAAGTGACTGTAGACTGGCTCGTGCAGCAAGACATTTTACTGTTCCACCAACTCCATCACAAGGACTTTTACCATGAGATGTTGCAAAAAAGTGCCACTCTGCAGTAATGTCAAAATCATGTTTATGGTAGCATAAGTTGATAATATCTTTGTAATTTTTATATTGTGATGCAGCTCCATCACTAAAATTGATAATGTGTTCAAATGTTTGTAATTGTTTAAGTTTATCAATAACATTGATAAAGCAATAAACAGCAACTGTTCCATGTTTCAGATGATCAGATATAACACAATAAGTTTGACTATCAAGTTTTTCATCTTTTTTTAAATAAACAACAAAGGGGTGCAAAGTTGCTTGGCTATTATTCCAGTGAAAACCTTGCACTGCATCCTGTATTAGAAAACTATAGTTTTCTGCAAAATCAAGAAGAACTAAATCTTGTTTTTCTTTTAAACTAGTCTTCAAATGTTGGAAGTAGGTGGCTTGACTTTTTGAAATAAAATGATGCTCTCGTAAATTATTTAACTGTTTATAAACCATTTTAATAAATTCATCTAAAGTTTCAATAAATTCCACAATTCATTTTAATAAATTCATCTAAAATAAATCATAAATCATTTCAATAAATTCATCTAAAGGTAAAGTTGCTGGTGCTAAAGTACATTGAAAATTTGATTTTTGCCATTGATAAAAATTAATTTTACTATTTCACTTTCATTAAACAAAGTGTCAATGTAATTTAACAAAACCTCTTTTCCAGGACATTTATCGCAGCTATACAGCATACATCTCTATTTTCAATGCAAACCAAAATACAAACCATTAATTTCAAAAAGCACCTAAGGGTAAATGTGGAGAAACTGAGCACTGACTAGGATCAGAAACAAGACATAAATCGAGTGGAGAAGGTAAATGATTAGGGTTGTCTGGAAAGCGAGTTGGAAAGTTGACTATTTAAGTTAGGGATTGAAAAAGGCAAAAGTTGTGTGCTTTAATGCCTGCAGAATCACTGACACTAGAGCCAAACCATTCAGAGTGGTAAGCATTAAAGTCACTGACAACAACTATATTAACTGATAAATAAGAGAGAGGGCTTGGTCAATAGGATCAGAAATAACATCAAAAAGAGTGCATTCTTGAGATGAAGGAGAGCGATATAAAACAAAGAGAAAGGCGATAGAGTGAAGTGGTGCTAAACGAAAGCACATGAAAAAATAGTCTGTGGATTCAAACCTAGTTTCACAACAAATGGGTGAATTCTTACGAATGTAAATGCCCAGGCCAAGCATGTGACTATTGGAGTTTTTACAAATTAAAGGAAGATAACCATCAACACTAAGATCACAAGATGAGACAGCTGAACTCAAATTAGTCTCACAACGAGCAAGTAGGTCTGGTGAACTTTGCAAGAGATAAGACTCAACAGAAGAAAAGTTACTTCGAAGACCACGAATATTAGTGAATGGTAGGTTTAGAGAACTTGGTGATGATGATGGTTTTTTGTATTTTATAGTTTTTGGTACTTTATTCATTTTTAAATTTGTTGAAGAACTTGACTCAAAGCATAGATAGTACTCAGAACACTGTTTAATAGTCCAAGCAATTGCCTCATTACTATTAATAAACCCTAAGCCGTAACAAAGGGCTCCAAATGTGGCCTCCGCAAAGCACACCAGTAGTACAAACAGGGACACCATCCATGCGCAACATGGCACTGTTAATACTTTGATATTTTTCAGCTGTTGGTGGAATCAGCCTCTCTGAGAGCTGCCACAGAGTTCGGGAAACCTAACTACCAGATGGCCTCAGAACCATAAAACTGAGGTTTAGAGCTGTACCCTCATTAGGAGATAATATAATGAGTTGCCTAGTCAAAAAATCCTATATGGCAGCAGGACATTGTACTGGGTTACATGTTACCAGTAGCAGGATAACCTGACCTGACAGAGCTCAAAAAGAAATCAAAATTTGAAGACATTGCAGAGAAATATTAACAGACAAATTGAATTATTACAAACCATTAAAAATTATAATACAATTTATGATACCATTAAAAGCATAAAAATAATAAGTAAATAAATAAAATACATTGACAAATTTATATTTGTCAATGAGCAGTTTTTTTATTTAAAGATGGGTATTCTCATTTAATATGTAGTGCTTCTTTAATTTAAAAATTAATTTTGTAATTAACTTTAATTTAATTAAAGAAACACTCCATATGGGAAAAGCCATCTTTAAATAAACAAACTGTTCATTATAATATAAATTTGGCAATCTAGTTTCTTTATTTACTTATTATTTTTATGCTATTTATGGTATCATAATTTGTATTATAATTTTTATAGGTTTGAAAAAATTCTATTTGTCTGTTAATATTTCTCTGCAATGTCTTCAAATTTTGATTTTATATTCCAGAGTTTTAAATTGTAACTTTATCTTTTGAAAATTTAGTATGTAAACTACGAAACATGTCAAGATTAAAAAGTTTTTTTTTTTAAATATGTTCACATAAAATTTTTCCCATCCTATATGAATACTTTTTTAAATTTTTAATTCAATTTTGTTACTGGCATGATTTAAAGTCAAAAAGCATTCATCACTATAATTAGTAAAACATTTTTCTTTTAAGTGAAGATGCTTACAAATAAGAGAGTTTTCATCTGTTCTGTATTTCAATCATTTGTGTCTTTAAGTGACAAGTAGTTTTGTCAATATAACTGGATTTACATCCTGCACAAACAAATTTGTAAACAATAAATAATTTAGAATATATAGGAAGGTGATCTTTAGATAAAAAAAATTAGATATTTTTAATGAAATGAATACCAATCTTATGGTAACCAACTTACAATGTCTCTTAATAGTTGCGTGCAATCTTTGGTTTATTAACAGATATTTTACTAGTATTAGGGAGTTTGAAATAGTGAGGGTTTGTTAGGTCTTCAGACAGTAATGGATCATCATAATTACATTTATTTAAGTAAGAGTTATGTGTTTTTTTTTATTATCCAAGATGGGTACATATTACATTTGAGAATTTTAAAAAGATTGTTAATATTGTAACGAAGACCGAGAATAGTATTGTTAATTTTGAAAGTTCTATTAATTAAACATTTTATAAGACTTATTTTATATGAAAATGAAGTAAAGCTGTAAATAATAATGCGTTGTTTTCTGAGGGGAAAGCAGCAAAAATGTTATCTAAATAAGGTTTGTAAAACAAGGGTTTTACTCCATTATAAGATTTGACCCATTTCTTCAAAATTACCCATAAACAGATTAGCAAGTACAGGTGCTTTACTTGAGGATGATGCACTGTGTGCCTAAAGTGTGGTATTCATGGAGGTCAAGGAGAAGAATGGGTGTGCTGTAACTTATGTGATATTTGGTACCATGTCAAATGCATGTAAATTCTAGAAAGAGCTAATAGCCATGGACTGGATCTGTGAGAATTGTCTACAAATAATGTAAAAATATATGTTTTACATACTGGAGCTTATTGCCCCCGTTTTTTAAAATTTGAGTCTGTGTTAGTTGTAACTTTTTAGCATTTTTTTTAAATTATTTTTTATGACTGTAAATTTTGCTGAATAAAGCTTTTGTAGATATAGAATTGTCTATAACTTAAAAATATTTCAAATTTAAATTTAATACTTATTTACTTATTTCAAAAAGAAAGAAAAAAAGTTCTTAAAAACATGGAGCTTAATGCCCCCTGTTACCCTAATGTATTTATAAAATGTAGTATAACATAAAATTTGATATAATATAAAATATTGTTATTGTAGTTATAGTAATTAGTGTCATTATTACATTCACCAGATGTAACTTCCTTTGATATAAGTATAAATTATATTTTTTATTTTTGTCTTATTGATGTTATTTTTTTGATATAAGTATAAGTTTTTTTATTTTATTTGGTTTCATCTTATTCCCTTCTTTTTTCTCAAGTTAAATGATGTTGAATGACGAGTAATACGAGTATGAATTTTAGTAGATGGCATGCTAGCTCTTTAGAGCAGTGCCCATTATAGTATTTATAGAAAAGAAAAAGAGAAGCAATATTACAACGATGTGACAATGGTTGAAGTTTGGCTGCAAGAGCAGGTCTAATTATGTTTACATAATTTATGTTATAATTTTTTTTTGGACCTTATTTTGAAGAGAAAGGACATCATTTGCAGATTTGCTCCAGATAAAGGGTTAATCCTAGAAAATGATGACTCATCTTCATCTAGATTATTGTGATAATGATTAGCTGAAAAAGTTTTATCTGAGTTCACCAGCCACTAAGAGCTTCATGCTGTAACAGAAATGAGATCTTTTTGAAGCTCAAATGCCTCTTCCAAGAAATAGTTAGATAAGTCAGATTTTTCTCCAGAATTTTTGAAAATAGGGATATCAGATGCTGCTTATATATATATATATATATATATATATATATATATATATATATATATATATATATATATATATATATATATATATATATATATATATATTTTCCAGCAGGCTGGAAAACAATACTCAGATAAACACTTAAATAGTTTTGAAAGTATAAATGACAGCTCCAGAGAACACTTCTGCAAGATTATAACAGATACGTTGTCCAGACCAGTAAGCTGTATCGGGTGATGCGGAAGTTATCGGACAAATCCTAATTTCATTATTTGAGCATAATAATTACTTTTTGTGGTTCGTTAACGTTCTATAAAATATAAACTTTATTATTTGAAACACAATTATTTAAAATGAGGTTAAATGCAGCTGAACGAAAATCTTTGCGAAAGCGACTAAAAATGTTTTTGTAAATAAACCTAATATAAAAAAAAAAAAAATCGTAAATCATTTTGAAAAGGAAGGATTTGCTCGAAGTACAATATATGATAACCTAAAAAGACTTGAAAATGTTCAATCGTTTTCTGATAGAAAGCACCCTGGTCGTCCGACATCCTGGACTAGAGAAAAGAAAGCCGAATTAATGAGACTTGTCAACAATCGAAAAGGGGTCAGTCAGAGAAAAATAGGTATTAAATTCGGTGTAAATCAATCGACAATTGGTCGTCAGTTTAAAAAAATGAATATTAAATATAAAAAACGTGAAAAGACTCTAAAATACACTATAGAACAACAAATAAAGGCAAAGAAAAGAAGCAGGAAACTAGTTAACCAACTCTATAACACAAAATCGCTTCTAGTCATGGATGACGAAAAATACTTTTGTTTTGCAGGGGACAACATGCCTGGAAATTCTGGATACTACACAAACAACAAAAAGACATGCGCAGAAAGTGTTCGTTTTATAGGAAAAGAGAAATTTCCTAAACAGTTATTAATGTGGATAGCCATATCTGACCGTGGTAAGTCCGAGCCATTGTTTCGCACTTCCAAGGCTGTAGCGATCAATTCATCAATCTATATTAATGAATGTTTAGAAAAACGACTTCTTCCATTTATTCACAAGTATCATGGAGACTTTAACTATTTATTTTGGCCAGATTTAGCAAGTTCTCATTATTCTAAAGATTCTCTAAATTGGATGGACCAATATGTCTATTACGTTGATAAAAAATCCAATCCCCCAAATGTGCCTCAAGCACGAGCAATTGAAAATTTTTGGGGACATTTGGCACAGAAGGTTTACGAGGGATATTGGTAAGCTTTAACAGACCAAGTTTTGATTGATCGCATTAAACTAAAACTACAAGAAATTGATTTAAACTTTTTACAGTCGCATATGAAAGGCATCAGAGCAAAATTGAGATCAATTGCAGATGGTATTGTTTTTTCATATAAAAAATAATATATTTTTATTAAAAGATAAATACTTTATTTAAAAAAAATATAATAGTAGTTTGTTTTTTTATTTATAAATAAGTTATTAACGTTTTTATTTTGTCCGAAAACTTCCGCATCACCCGTTAAAAGAGTCTAAGCGGGAAATTGCTTAAGATGGGGGAAAAGCGCCTATGATGGCATACTTAACTTTGAAGCTTCATTATTCAGTATCCTGAAGACCAATAATAAAAGTTTTGATATGGATACATTCCTTGTTACACGTAGAACAATAATTACCCTGGGAGTTTTCATCAGTTTTATTTTTTTTATAAGTTATTCTTATTGTAAAAAAAACAAAAAGTATGCCATTATAGGCAACCACTGCTCCTATGATAGCATAGGGGAGGATGGGGCTAGTTAGGATCGAGGGTAACTTAATGATTTCATTCAACCTTAGAGTCTTCCCTCTAACCAGCATTATAAAATTTATATACCAGCATTATAAAATTTATTGCGTTTTACGTATTTTTTGGACCAAAAAAATATTTTGGAGCATTGCTTTCTTTTAACTTTACTTAAAAATAAGTTTTTCTTATAAAAAAAAAAGGTTTTCCCAACTCGTCAATATTTCAACTCCCCCAACTCGTCAGTATGCCATCATGGGTAAAAGTCATCATTTTCATTAAAACAAGCTGTGTCTGCTTTGTTCAAAAGATAAAATTAGGTAACCATTCCACTAAATGCACAAAACTTGAATATAAAATGCATGAAAATTTCATTTCTGCACAGTTAATAGTAAAATCACAATCTTAAATATATGAAGGAAATAAAACTACAACAGCACATCCCAAAATCGATTTTTGTTGATTATAAAAACATTATTTGTGCACAAGGGACGTTTTTTCACTAAAACTAATGTAAAGTCAGTATAGTCATGTAGGTCTAATCATTTTTTTTCCAAAACCAATTTTAACAGAAATATGACCGGTATGCCATCATAGGCGCTATGCCATCATAGGCGCCTTTCCCCTACATAGAATGGAATGATAGGAATGTCAAACAATGGATCAACCTGTTTGTCGGCGATATCAGGTAGGATGTTATTAATGAAATCAAGAGATAAGATTGGCAAAAAAATTTTCAATATGAGTTCAATATGAGTTCATAATTTATTTATTGTAATTATTTGTTTTTCAATTTTGACAAATTTTTTTTTAATTTATTCATTTTTTTTTTTTAATTCATTTCTTCTTAACTTCATTTATAGCAAGGTCATTAATTAGTTCAAAAGTTAATAAAAAGAAGGAGGTATAATAGACTTACTAATAAGAGCGGAGCTGAAGGAAATTTTACACTGTGTTTCATCTATATACTAATTTATAGCTCCCTCCCTCTCTCTCTTTAACATATGTATATATATGTATACACACATATATATGCATGTATATATATATATAGATATATATATATATATACATATATATATATATATACATATATATATATATATATATATATATATATATATATATATATATATATATATATATATATATATATATATATATATACACACATATATATACATATATACATATACATATATGTACATATATATATATATATATATATATATATATATACATACATATATATACATATATATATATATATATATATATATATATATATATATATATATATATATATATATATATATATATATATATATATATATATATATATATATATATATATATATATATATATATATATATATATATATATATATATATATATATATAAATATATGTGTGTGTGTATTTATTATGGAGCTAAACCTAACTTCCGCTATATTCTTTTTACATGACAAAATTCTTTTTTGTACACTCAGGCAAACTAGAATTTTGCCATAAAATTGCAAAATTTTAGTGTGACTTATAACTATTAATTAAATAAGCTTGGGTTTTTTAAGGTTTCACCTTGGTAAATGCAGTAAAAAAACAACTAAATGTGTAAATGACTAGAAACTTTTTACTTATGCTATAACTAGCATTAAAGACAATTCTATAGCACCTGAATTATATACTATTCAGATTTTATTTTTGTATAAACTATAACTCCTATTTAATGAAGGTTTATAAAATATAACTTCTATTTAATGAAGGTTTATAAAATATAACTCCTATTTAATCAAATAGTTGGTGCATGTTTGCAAGAAATAATTAATTTCAAGTGTTTAAATCATTAATGTCAGTCTTCAATATATCAATGATAAGTGGTTTTATCATCGATTTTATCATTTCAAGTAGATTTTTCTTTATGTTTAGTGTTGGTTAAATGATTTTAACCAGAGACTTGGATATTCAGTATAGTGGTTTGTGTTTAGAGGTAGTTTTGCCTTATTGTTGCAAAGTATAATATTTAAATTGGGAGCTGATTTGAATATATTCTTAATGTTTTGCTTTCTAAGTTCTTTTCTAAGTTTGGGACCACTTGATATCCATTGTGGTTTTATAAGCAGCTGTGGCACAATGTTTAGAACACTTGTTTTTAAAGCAAAAGATCCAGGGTTGGATACAATCTCTGAGCATTTTATTCCATCATTAGTAAGAAAAGAGGTGTGAATTTCTTAGCTAAATGCTCCTCCACAGTGCTCTGTGACAAGATTGTTAGGTTTTCTTGTGGCACCTAAATAAAATAAAAATAAAAAATAAAATTAAAAAGAATGATTAGTTATCCAATTGTTAAGAAATAGTTATCCAATTACAATAACATCGTCATCCAACAGCTTAGTTGTGGTTATCCTATTGCCTATTGCTAAGGTGTGGTTATTTAATTACCAAAATGTGGCTACCAAATTGTTAAGATGTGGTTATCCAATTGTTAAGGTATGGTCATCCAATGGCTAAGATGTGAGGTTTTTTATTGTTGATACAATAGGACACATTGAAAAGTTGTTAAGGGTTTTGTAAGCTTTAATCATTTTTAAATTCAAGGTGAAATTCATTCCATCTTGAATTTAAAATCAATTCATTTAAGGTGGAATACAATCTGGTGAATATGTTTTATTTCAACTGCTTTTTTCTTGTGTCAATTTTTCCAATTTCTGTTGAAAATTAGTAGTTTTATTGATTAGTTTGTTCACAAAACATTTTACTTATAACATTAGGTAAAAAGTAGCTAAAGAAGTCTAATAAATAATAATTATATAAATATTATATAAATATTATAATATAATATAATATAATATATAAATATATAATTATATAAATATTATAAATAATAAATAATTTTTTTTAATTAAGGTTTTGAAACCGCATTAGCTCTTTCTCTTCATGGCTGTCATGTAATACTAGCATGTCGTACTAAAGTTAAAGGTGAGCAAGCAGCATCTCTTATTCTAAAAAAACAGGTGTGAAACATAGTTTCATTTGTTTTTACAATGTACTTTTTACAGAAAAGTCTTTTAAATTGATGTAACAATAATTTATTTATATAATATCAAATTATATTTGTTTAGAAAATACCAGTAAAGGTTGATGTTGTCGAATGTGATTTGGCTTCTTTGGATAGTGTAAAAAGATGTGCTGAAACTATTCTACTAAAAAAATGGTGAAATTAATGGATATGTATTCTATTTTTTATGCTTTTTTTATATTTTTTTTGTTTTTTTTTATTCTAATTCACTACCAACAATTCTGCAACCAACTACCATTAACTTTACTAGAAAACAAAGTATAGAGTTAAGGAGCAAAAAAACGGTTGACAGAAGACTTGAAAAGGCAGAATGACAGAAGACTTGAAAAGCTGTATGAGTCAGGAAAACATGAAGATGGGAGAAAGTTCCAAAGGTTTAAAGTGCCAGGGAAAAAACTAGATGCATAAAATTTTTCAGAACATGAAGTGGCATATACAGTAAAGTTGCGATGTTGCTGAATGACAAGTCAAACAAGTTTTGGTTGGTAGAACTATAGATAATTCCTTTGAGCAGTGACTATAATAGTTTTTGTAGAAAAAAAGGAAGAGATGCAGCCTTACTATGGTGGGAAATTGGCTAATGCTTGTCAGATAAAGCAGGTTCAACTATGTTTTTTAAATGCGTTTATGGATCTTATGCAGAAGAGAAAAAACATTATTAGAAGAACCAGCCCAAATATACACTTTTACAATATAATAACAGTATTCTATATAAGGACGAATAAATGATTTATAGTGGTAGAGAATGGAGTCAGGAGAAGGAAAATGGCAAGCATGATAAAGAGAAGCATTCTTAGAAGATATTAACTTTGCAATAGGTAGTAATAGTCTGAGAAGATGTAAAGAAGAGGTCTCAGTGAAAGTGTTGTCACTCATCAATATAAGAATATCAACAATATTGTGAGAATTGTTTGCAGTAAACAACTGAGTTTTATTGGAGTTATAATTCACAAGCAACTGCAAGTCTCAACCTATTATAGATGAGAGATTTATTATAGAAGAGAGGACAAGATTTATCTAAGTGTTCTAAGACTTTTTGTCAAGACAGAAGTATATAGTTAAGTTGTCTGTGCAAGAGCCACTTTATATGTTAGATCAATAATGTAGATATGAAACAATACAGGACCAGGATAGAAGCTTGAAGTAGCGCTAGGAATAACTGGAAATAAAGTAGAAAAGTTGGCCTTTAAGGATTACTTAAAAGTGTTTAGAAAGAAATAATCTAAAAACATTCTTAGGCACACCATATGAGAGAAGCTTATGGAGAAGACCAGCTTGCCAAATTTTATTGAAAGCTTTTAATTTGTCAGAGCATCAGCCCTTGCCTTGCCACCTTTATCTAATGCACATTAGAATTTTTGCATTACAGCAATTAGCAAGTAAGCTGTAAAACAAGAAAATTGAAATCCCTATTGATTATATTCCAAATATCTCTAGAATTTAATTTTTGAGATAAGATACAAGATTTAGTGAACTGAAAATAATGGAGTTTAGCATCAGACCTTTTTATATTGATTTTTTGTAATAATAAAAAGATGTTTGTTTTCAAGAGATGAACAACGATAAATAAAAATAACAACTATATTTAATCATAATCTGTGATCATAACTGTGAAAATCATGAAATAGAATAAGACTTGGCTTGAAACCGAAATAAAAGAGTAAAAAGTTTTCATACCTGCATGAATCCAAGAGGTACATAATATAAGCATAAATTATAAAAGAATCTCAGTCAGCTTTAGGGTAGCAGTAGGAAGTTTGATATTAGGATAAGTCCGAAGGTTATTAGGAGATAATAGGAAGCCACCAATAAGAAGGAACAAACAAAATTCTATGGATTCACGAAGATCCAGCATTCATTATACTAGGCAGAAAAAAATGTAAAATAAGTTTTTACACAAATTTGCATATTACTAGTATTTGGGTAATCCTGTAGTTATTCTCCACAATACACATCAGATTAGTGCTCACTATGTGCTTGTGGCTTAAATCTTAATTAATTGTACATTGTGCCACCCCAGTATGGGGTCCTATCACTTTTAGATGAAACTTGTGACTTATGGTGACTGATGTGTATTCAATCAATTAAAATCCATTTTTTAGGTCTTACATCTGGGTAGCCCATAAGTGCAAGGAGTGAGTGTGTGCAGCTTTTTTTTTTTCCTGTTTTGAAAGTGGATGAAATCATAACAAGACCATAACAGACAACTAGTCAAAATAAGCCAATGCACCACACCATCACACATTATCACACTATCACACCACCACATCTGCATCACACATTATCAGTCTCTAATACCACTTTATTTATTTTAATTACTCATCAAAATGATTCAATCATTAAAGTTTGGCTGATATAACTACTTATTATTTATTTTAAAATTCTTTTACTATAACTTTATATTTTACTATAACTTTATATTACATATTCATCATTTGGTTATAATTTTCTATACTATTATACTGATTGAGAAATTTGCAATTGAACTATACATTTACCGGGAATGTATTTCACTTATATTATATATTCAGTTATATTTAATGAAATGATATTTCTAGGATTTTTCATTTCTAAACTTTTATAAACTTTTTTATGTCTGCTATATTTATTGTGTAGTTTAAAATTTGAGTATGTTTGTCTCTATATCAACGCTTTTCCTATAATTATTGGTGTTGTACAAATTCAAGTTTAGAACGTGTTTAGTTTTTATGAAATGTTAAGACTGAAATCTCTTAATCCTATGACTTTGAAACACAAACCTACATAATCAAGTTTGGTAGTAAGAAAACTGCCTCATTTACCTGACAATGTGTGTTAGTTTCAGACTTTCTCCCCCTGAGTTTAGGGCCACATTTACCACACAGTAAATAAGAAGTATCTAGTTTAATCTCTACCACATGGGGTTTGAACTCCATTCTTTTGACTAACAAAGCAAGCGTTCTACAACTGCATTATACCTGCATTTGATTGAAGTACTCCTATAAGTAAATTACAATATGATTTTAATTATCTATTTTTTTAGGACTATAAAAATTCTCATATGTAATGCCGGCGTAATGGGCCTTCCATATTCTTTGTCATCTGATGGAATTGAAAGTACTTTTGCCATCAACCATCTTGGTCATTTTTATTTGGTTAATTTATTAAAAGATGTCCTTTTAAGTTCAGCACCAGCTAGAGTGATAATTGTGTCATCAGAATCTCATCGGTAAATTTTACTATTTTATACTTTATTTTTTACTAATTAATAATCAAATCTTTTGTATTGGAATAAAAGTTCTGCAAAATACTACAAATATAGTATAGGGTTTTTTCTTTTAAATACAAATCAATATATTTGAAAATGAATTTATTATTTGTCGCGTAAATAATCTGCAGTTGTCACATAATCTACAGTTGTCACATAAATAATCTGCTGTTGTCACGCAAATAACCTGCTGTTGTAACATAAATAACCTGCTATTGTAAAGTAAGTAATCTGCTATTGTCACTTAAATAGTCTGCAGTTGTCGTATAAATAATCTATTGTTGTCACGTACAGTATTGGACAAAACATTTGCAACCAACATCGAACAATGCTAAAAAGTGTTCCTGATTTTACATGTCTTAAAAACGAAACGAACTATACTACCACAGCAAACAGTTCAGAAGTCTGGTAGCATCCAGAAATATCCAGAAACGTTCAGAAGCATCCAGACCCATCCAGAAGCTTCCAGAAACATCGAAAAGAAGCATCTAGAATCTTCCAGAACAGGTTCACACAGCTTCATTTTACTATATAAGAGACATGTAAATCGACATGTAATTCAGTCAGTATATGGAAGTCAATCAGTCAGTATTATCAAGACAGTTTATCGAAGTGAGTTTTATCAAAGTGTTTTATCGAAGAACATCAATACAAGAAGTTAAATACAACAAGTGTTTCATTACATCAATACAGTCCACATCCAACCAAGACGTTGTATTCCACAGAGCATTATTGTATTATCACAAGGTAAATGTAACACGGTAAGCCTTGAGAAGCGTGATTATTTATTTTTATTATTTATGACTTCAAGTGCAAAAATGGCTTCTGACAGTCTTGGATTGGAACTAAGAAAGAAAATTTTTGGCGATTACGTAAGCCGAATGTCACAAAAAAGTATTTGTGATAAATATTGCGTGAAAAAATGGACCGTATCAAGACTATGTTCCAAAATATCGTTCTACGGGTAAGTTGGCAGCAGATAACAAAGGTGGAAGACCGCGTTCCACCGCTTCTAGAGAGGATTCTATGATCGTCAGATCCGTCAAGAAGGATCCCTGGATATGATCAGTCGAGATACAAAAGCAATTAGAGCTGCCTGTATCGGACCGAACAATCAGAAGATGTGCTGTTGAAGCCGGATTGTTTTCTTGACGCCCTGCAAAGAAACCGCTGATTTCATTAAAAAACCAGAAGAAAAGACTCCTGTTTGCTACATCTCATATTGACTGGAATGTGCAGAAATGGCGAACTGTCCTGTTAAGTGATGAATTGAAGTTCAACATCATTGGGAGCGATGGCATTTGCCGTGTACGCCGACCGGCCAGAAAACGCCTTGATTTACGTTACTGCCATAAGACCGTGAAGCATGGTGGAGGCAATGTAATGGTCTGGGGTGTTTTTCTGCTAACGGTCTAGGTCCAATACATCGAAACGAGGGAATAATGGACCGTTTCATGTATAAAAATATCCTGAAAGATGTTATGTTACCTCATGCTGAATGGAATATGCCAATAAAATGGGTTTTTCAGCAAGATAACGATCCGAAACACACTGCAAAAGTAGTCAAGCAGTGGTTTCAAGACAACCACCTATCGGTGATGGATTGGCCGCCTCAATCTCTGGATCTCAACCCTATCGAGAACCTGTGGGAGATCGTCAACCGCAGAATTAATCGTGAAGGTGTTCGTAATAAGGATCAACTGTTTGAACAAATCCAAAAGGCCTGGACAGCGATTCCACAAAGTTTCATTGATCACCTGATCGAATCTATGCCTCGAAGATGCAAGGCTGTGATCAACAACAAAGGATTCGCCACGAAATATTGATAGCAAAATACAGCTTGGTCAACATTTTGTCGAGTTGCACTTGTTTTGTCCAGAAGGAAATCAGATTTTTTTAATACTTTTGATTAATTTATTAATTTTTGTGTACAAATAATGAATTTTGTGATGAATAAAACTTGAAGAACTTTGTCTCCAAACAGTTACATAGTTATTTCTATAAATTGAAAAAATGCACTACTTTTATATAAAGAAACTAAATTAGCATTATTTGGTTGCACTCGTTTTGTCCGATACTGTAAGTAATCTGCTGGTGTCTTGTAAATAATCTGCAGTTGTCATGTAATCGTAATGTTGTCACGTAAATAATCTGCAGTCGTCACGTAGCTAATTTGCTGGTGTTATGAAAATAATTTGCTGTTATTACAGTTAAAACAGTTAAGTTTTTATTGGAAGTTATTACTTTTCATAAATATTTTTAAAACTTTTAGATTTCCTTCACTATATGGAGACACGTTTGAGATACGAGATGTTCCAATGAAAAAATCTGATTATATCTCAATGGTCGCCTATAACCAATCAAAACTTTGCAATCTACTATTTGCTTTTGAACTTAATCGGCGTCTTGAACCATTTGGAGTTACTTGTAATGCAGTTACACCTGGTTGTTTAATATCCACTAGTATTCAGCGCCATTCATACTTTTATAAACTTTTATTTTTGCTAGCAAGACCTTTTGCAAAATCACAGGTAAAATGAAAGCTGAAATTATTTTTTTGTTTTTTTTAAAGCTTCAATGCTTAACTATTGATATTAATGAGTATTTTTTTAGGTCAAAAGGTAGTTTTAGTTGAGCCACTTAGGGTTTTGAACATCCCATTTTCTTCAGAGGATTACAAAGTAGTAGGCTATAGTAGAAAAAAGTATTTCTATTTGTGTCTACTATTTTAATTTGAATAATACAAACGTTTATTAAGTAAAAAACATCTGGATCAAAGTTTTATACTAGATTTTCTAGAAGTCAGAAAATCGTTAAACTCTGTTGGAACTATTTGTTGTAAAATCGAAATAGTAAAATGATCTAACAATTGTTCTTGGGTAATGAAATTTTTTTTCTAAACAAGCATTTCTAGGTAAAAAGTTAACAAACCATACTGGTTTTTTGAGTTCCTTAACTCAACCATTATTTTCGTAAAGCAGTTTTTATTATTGAGATAAGTCTTCCAGAATCATTGTGTTTCGAAAGGATAAATCTTGCTTTGCTGAATATAATTTTTTTTAAATTTTCAGTTAATAGGTTTAAATATTTAAAAATATTTAAATGTGTTTACAATTAAAATGCTTTTGATAATGCTGTACATGAATTTTTAATTTTATTACTAAACCTTCCTACTACATAGTTTATAACTATATTTTAGTAAAGCTTAGAAGGTGGTTTTTATTTGGTGCGTGGCCACTTGACTTTGATAAATTTTTCTCATAGTTTATTTTTTATTAACTAAATTAGTATAAAACATTAGGTTTTATTTAATTTTTTAAATTTGTTTTCATAGAGTCAAGGCGCCTCAACGTTAGTTTATTGTGCAGCTTCGCTTGAAATGGAAGGAGTTGGTGGATTCTACTTTAATAATTGTGCTGGGTGTGCTCCTTCACAACTCTCATCAAACGAACAACTTGCTAAAGAATTGTGGGACTTCAGTGAGAAGCTAGCATTTAAAAAATTCGATATTGATTGGTTGATTAACATTTAAATATTTGTTTAAAACTAAAAAAAAAAAAATTATTGATCATATTAATACTTAAACTGTGTGACCCACCTAGCGTGTGTGCAATGAAATTGTCATATAAAGTTGTAGTAATTCAAATAAACATGATTTAACAGCATTTCGAATTAGTTGTAAATATATATTTATAAAATTAAACAATGTATTTTATTATACCTAAAAAATTTAAGTTAATTTTTAAGTTGATAATTAGTTCGGTATTATGTTACTATCAGATTTACCATAGATTTCTCGTTTTTAACAATTAGGGTTTAGACTTGTAATTGCAGTTTTAAAAATTAAATACAATAATATTGTGTTGCAATGCCAGAAAAGTAATAAAAAAATTTATTGGTATTGTTTTGATGAAAAATAATTACAATAATTATTGTAGTGTATTGTATTACTATTTAGAAGTCCGATAGCTATTGTATTTTGATGTATTTTGATTCTTTTTCCACGCATTTAATATTATCTGGATTTTGTTCATGCGTGAACTTATTTTTTATTGTCCAAACGTAAACTTTTTTTTTATTTACGGGCTAATTTAGATGCGCAATATTTAATTTTTTTTTTTTTTTTCATATTTGGAATTACTATCATCTAACATGTTTTGTATTTCTAAGCTTTATATATCTGCAAAATATTGTCTGTCTAATGGTAGCCTTACTAGTTTGAAAAATAACTTTGATAAATTATTATATTCAATGATTTTTTTTTTCCAGTTGATTTTAATGCTGCAAAGGAACAAAAATTAATTTTAGTGAACCAAATTAATAGTTAAACAAATTTATCTTTTTTAATAAAAATGGTAATGTTTTGAAAAGTTAAAGAATCAACATAAAAATGTTAATGATGACAATAAGAAATTTTTTCCTAATGCTTTGAAGGCCTGAAAATCAAATAAAATGTTAACCCTGATATTTTTAACAATATCTTCACTTTTTGTTCAAATATTTATTTTACAAAGATTTTAACTGCTAAAAGTTATACTGGATTGAGTTGCATTTGTAAGTTTTTGGCATATAGATAAGACTAGTAGACAAATATGTCCAACAAATAAATACCAGTACCTTGAAGTTCCCTTCGTTTGAATTCAGGGAGTATGTAATTATTATTATAAAAATTTTGACTTGAACCACTGGAGACCTGATTAAGTTGATGTCCATCATCATCTGAATCAGTTTCTTCAAATTGGTTACGAGGTGCATTGCGCCAGTTAAGCGCAATGCTTGAGGATGGAACAGAGATGAAACTATTCATGGAAGAGTATCTTCAGATAGAGCTTGAGAACCTTCAGAGCTTTGATGTTAATCAAACTTAGATAAACCTTCAAGTTAAATAAATATAAATAAACATAAATAAAGTTATTTCAGCATTTTCATTCTTCTTGGTACTTTGTATCAAAATGTCATTGTGATATTCCTTAACAGTCACAGCCAGTTTAATTAAAAATTTGCTTATAAGATGAAATCTAATTTTTTTTTAAATAAACCTTTTTACAGTCTTCTAATTTTATTTAAAAGTTATTTAATTAAAATTTTTGTTTAAAATTTTGTAAATTAAAATAGAATTAAACTATGAAGATGTCACTTATTGTTTTTTTAGTTGTTTTTTTTTTAGGTGCCCCAAAATGACATTTACAATATAAATTTGTTTCAGCAACAATCAAACCCTTACTGTATTTACCTGATTCAAGTTGTAAATCCACTGAATTATGACTTTGCTGCTGTTATGATGAATGTACGTCAAACGAGCCATATTAATTCGACATTGTAGTTTCACGACTTCGTAGTGGAGTTACTATGTTTCCAGCTTTTAAAAAGACTCTCTCTTTGATGTTTTGAAGGTAAATTGGACAGCACAGCACGAGTAGCTTAGACAAATATGGGAATCGAAGTTCTTTTTGTTTCCACCAGCAAAGGGCATTAGTATCTTTTTGCACTTCGACTTTTGAAAAAAGTTACCGTTTCATTAAAGTAGGCAGCTTTACTTCTACTCCAACCAAAGGGAATTTTTTCTTCTTCTTGTTTCTTTGCCTCTTCAGACTTCATAAAGGGGATCATTTTCACGGAAAACTTCCTCCAAAACTTCTCGGTGTGTAGTAGAGGCCCATCATAGGAAAAGATATTGAAAAAAGAGACTCATCATAGAAAAAAATGTTCTTCAATAGTTTTTCACTTAACCTTTTCGAGTGAGATCGGGGAGAATCTACCGAGTTCTTTTCAAAAATCCGTTTTTGAATAAGGATATAGTTTGTTGAGGATACCACGGTACCGAGGATCTTAAAAGCATACCACGGTAATGAGGATCTAAAAAGTTAGCTTCAGCAAAAGCTTTCTTATTACAGCCATAATTTTTTAATTTTTCTTTAAGTTTTGGCAAAGCAACTGGCAAACTTTGGCAAACAGCAGAGTAGTTCTTCATATCTTTCGTGTTTTCTTCTGTAGTACTGTCGGAAAAGATTTTATGCAAGTTAAACACTTCGGGAATGACTTCATGAATTGATGGCTTGTCTTCAGCAGACATTCATTTTCGAAATTTTCATAAAGGAAAGGCTCTTCATAAAAGTTTTTAAAATAGATTCATCGGAAATTTCTGTTCACCAAGTATTCTGCTTGTCCGGAAATTCATTTTTATCTCCTTTGCTTTGGATATAGAGAAGAATAGAATTTGCATCTAAAATTGACTTCAAACAAAAAAAAAACACTTTTTCAGCATGCCTTGACAAAGCTTTTAATCTTAGTGGCCTTTATTCGGTGGTCTTATAAACAAATGATTTTGTCCTAAGCGCGCTGCAGTGGTCTTTATTTGTTATTTTGTTGGTTATTTTGGGTGAGTTTCGAAAAAAGGAGGGAAATGCCTTTTATTTTTCGAACCAAGGACTATTTTTAAGTCTAGCCAAGCAGACCAGGTTCAATCGATGATTGACACAGGAAACTGATAATAACATTTTTTTTTTAATTTTTTTGTTCTTTAATCTTTAAGATTATTACGAATTTGTAAATTACAAATTCGTAATATATAATAGAATCTTTACAGAGTAAGTAAAATAAAAAAAAATCACAAAGTTACGTTATGCAAAAATTGTATAAAATAAAACTGTAAAATATTAGAAATTAATTCAAGAAGGGGGTAAACTTGCAGAAGACCAATGGTCTTGTCATCAAGAAACCGCTATGCATTACTTATATTTTTGTATATTTCAATATAAAATAAGTTTATATTAAAAAAAAAATGTTATCAGTTTTGGCAAAATGAAAATAAAAATGCAAAAACAAAGAATGCAGACAAAAGAAGTTTTTAATTTTTTAAATTTTATTTTAATACACATAAATATAAGTAGGTACACGATTGGCTAAATAGGTAATATATAGTCATTTACGTGTTGATAAATAAGCCTTTTTTCTTTTTTTTTTTTTTGCTAAAAATTAAGATAACAATTTTAAAATGTGCAAATAAATGTTTACAATTTGTTTTTACTTTTTCAAGTCTTCAATTAAGCATTCATTTATTTTCAAGTATTATTATTATCAAGTATTTATGCTTTTTTTATAAAATTACTTTTTTGTTAGATGTTAATAAATTAAATTTAAATAACGTACTTGAAACTTCTAAATATATTTCTGATCAAAAAAAAAAGTTTTTTAATTTTATTTTTTGTAATAGTAAAAAAATCCAATAAAACAATTAAAAAAAGCATTGTTTTTTCACATTTTATTTAGTTGATTCAAACAAGATTCACATAGCACATATTTAAAAATAGATATATAAAAATTTAAGCATGCTTATTTGATAGCACAATTTTATAAAAATATATACTCCTGACGTAAATAACTCCAAAATCTCAACAGGAAAGTCTTTCTTTTTGGATGTGCTAGTTTGCCTCAATAATGCTATAATAGTACTTGAGGGACTGAATAGAGGAGATAACTACAATAAAGTTTTATGTTTTGGTTAATCTGTGTTTTGTAGTTTTTTTAATTACTTCCTAATAAATTCTTCTGTTTAATTGACATACATACATTTTCTTAACTAAAAATATGAAATTAAGAGAACTAAAGGTTTCATAATAACACGTATGTGTTATTTAAAAAACTTACAGTTTCCTCGATGCATGCATATACTTAAATGTATATTCATACACATATGTATGTGTATACAAATTTTTATTCATATACATATACTTATAGTATATTTATATATATAATGTTTGTTGATAAAAATATACTTAAAGTATAAGTATAATATAGATTGATTTAGGTATGTATGTATTGTATAAGTTATTAATTATACGTATATACATATACAATGAAATTAAGTTTTTTAATGTGTGTCACACTTAACTGTACATTTAAGTATGCAATGATAACATAGAATGAATAGGCTAAAGCTAACAGTAACCTTTGTAAGCTTATTGCCAAGTAACCTTTGTAAGCTTATTGAGCCTCTGAAATTATAAAGTGTAAAGTATTATGTTTCATTTGATTTTAAACGCACAAATTCAGTGTTCAGAACAGGTAGTCATGCTGGGAAGTAAAGTTGTTTACATTGTGAGGGATTTTGCACTCTGGAGCCTGGCAAGAAGAGAATTATTAGCTCATTAGATAAACACTATATTAACTTTCTTTGATTGAAAGAGTTTAAAGATGTCATACTTTAAAAATGTTTTAAATTAAAGACTTTTGTTCAAAGAGAAAAATCGTGAAACTCATCTTGAGGAGTTAGTCCTTGCTCCTTCTAATGAAAATAGTAAGGAAACTTTTCTACTCAGCTTATAGCCTTTGTTTAAGAAGTAGTTAAACATAAATTGTATTATGTTTTAAGGATAACAAGGTGTAGAACTGATGGAAACAATGCAAGCATTGAATCTGCTATTTTATTAGTTTAAAGAGTCCTATGTAGATTTTATTAAGAATGTTACATGGAATCAGTGTTACAAGGAAAGTTTGTATAGCAGTTTGCCATGCATTTTCATTTCTTTATTTTACTGACCGCGACCTAGGAATTTACTGTGAGCGAAAAGGAGAAGCTATTCATTGTGAGTTCAAAAAAAGCATGAATTAGACGCAAACTTAGATTTAACCATATAAAACATATGCAAAACAGCTAAAATCCAGTGTTTTGGATTTTGTATAATTAAACTGATTAAATAATTTTATCATATATATATATATATATATATATATATATATATATATATATATATATATATATATTTATATATATATATATATATATATATTTATATATATATATATATATATATATATATATATATATATATATATATATATATATATATATATGTATATATATATATATATATATATATATACATGTATATATATGCTATCTTGCATTCGCTATCTTGCAGATCTTGCTGTCTAGGAATGATACTAATTGCTGAAAAACATTTTTTAACATATTAATGCAATTATTATATCTACTGTATATTGCAAATACATGTACTGCAATTATAAGTATTTTAGCGCACAAGGTATTTACTATAACAAATTATCAAGGTTCTTTTTTAAATTACGCAATGCCATAGGATTTTAGGATGTACCTATGCCTTGTTTGAACAAGTTTAATTTTATATGGAAATAAGATGACTAGCTAATTAGTAAATACTAATTATAAATTAGCAGTTGAATTAGGGAGTGAATTAAACTAATTTTGCTTGTCGTCAACTTAAATCAAGTCTAAACTTTAAAATTATAAACATGTTATGACAATAGAATTACTATTTAGTAATTACAAATGAGGGAAGTTTTTTTTATTATACTTATTAGTTTATTGCGTTTAAATTAATTATCTATTGTTAGAAATCAGGCAAATTATAATTTAAAAATCTAATCTATTCTCCATGCTTTGGCAACAGTCTGTTTCTTTTGGCTCGAAATATTTTTCCCGTTGTACTTAACAGGGGTTCACTCTTAACAGATAAAGGAGATGAGCACAAAATTTTCATTGAGAACCTTGCCAAATCCTACTTGTTAGTGTCTTCATTGGAGGAGGTGTAATTGTAAACACCCCACCACTTATAAGGGCATTCATTTTTTTTGATAATGTTGATAGGCTAAAGTAGAAGTTGACTTCTTCCATTTCCATCTTGAATCAAAACTATGAATCAATTTAAAGTTTAAACTAATATTTTAAATTAATCAAGTAAGGAAAAAAGAATTTTTATTCAACTTATAAATAATAAAGAATAAACATTTATAGTTGATACATAATTAGTTGTGCATGAAAAATTAAAAAAAAAAATTAGATGCAACCAGACCCGTAACTATAGGAAGACACGGCCTGCCTGTGTCTTCCTATAGTTACGGGTGCCTGCTTGCAGTAATCTTACCATAACATAAATATAATATAATTTTTTCTACAGGCGATTTTGGTGTGCAAATAAACCTGTTAATAAATTTCTAGTAACAGGGCTGAATGCAACAAAATAGTTAATATTTGATATTAATTTGAAAATTAATATCAATTTTTAATTAAATTTGTAATAATTTTAAAAAATAACAATTTTATTCAGATATTTCTTATTCGTAACATTTTCCTTTTAAATGTTGAGTTTTTTTCTGTAGGATTTTTACTATTATACTTTTTTTTCCACATTCATCAGTGTTTTCACATTTCGGTGAAGCATTTTCATTTATACCCATTTGGTCTAAAAAGCTGTATATACCCATGCTTATTTGTGTTCTTTTTTGAATAGACCATCACGATCAGAGTCTTTAACGAAATCAACTTCTTTTGCTTGTTGTAAATGACCATTTACAACAAGCAAGCTTGATAAAAAAATTTCCTTAAACATACTATGACATGTTTCTTTAAAAATTTCATTTGAAACGGGGTTTAAGCATCATTAGAATTTTCAGACGAACTTTATCTTTGTTTTTATGAAAATGACTTTTAAAATCAGTTTTAAGTTCATTAACAAAAGTTTTGATTCCAGTTGATTTGTCCCAAGCATAGCAAAGAAACGGTATGATCTCTGATGTGTCTGATCTTCGTAGCGCTTTCAAAGTGTTTTAATATGCATACAATTATTTTAGCATGCTGCAATTGATTTTCTGTAGGTTATCTGCTTCTGTAATTATAAAATCATTAATTATTCATGTTTTTGAGTGGTGACATGAAATAATTTTTCTAGTGTACGTTTCAAGCGCAAAAAAAGTAAATTAGTAAATACAACAGCGGAATAAAATTAAACATAGAAATTAAATAAAATATAAATAAGCACCCAATGATTTTGATAAGCAGGCAAACAAAAAATAAAAAAAAGTTTGCTGCATTTCGTAATGAATACTATGTATGCCGAGGCAAACTTCAAGGAATCAAAGTAAAGGAACAAATTTTAAGTGGTAGAGTTATAGTAATTATATGGAGACTATAAGATAATTTTATGTTTAATATGACAGTAGCTCATTTTCTTTAGTGACCTAAAAAAACTCGCCGAAGCCGATGCTTCGGCAAAAACTGACCCTGGCTTCGGTACAACTCTAAAAAAAAGAAACTTTTCGAGTTATGCGGTACGCGTTCTATATCTATCTAAAATCGAAAAAAAATTGCTGATACAATTTCGAAAATAATAAAAAACTAGCTATCCAGATTCATAAAACGGGTCACATTTGTTCCACACTTATCATTTTTATATTTATTCTTTATATAATATATGGTTTCTTTATTTAAAAACTTTTAGTAAACAGAAGAAAATAATTGGTATAAAATCTTGGGGTGATTCCCCGTGTTTTTTGAAATTTTTTTATTAAGACCTCTCCCTATCCAGCCGCCCCCACACCTCTCCCACCCTACCTTCTTCCTTCCCTACACACACATATTTTTTTTTTTAATTTTATTTTTATTTTAGGTGCCCCAAGAAGTCCTAACGGTCTTGTCATAGAGCACCGCGGAAGTGCATTTAACCAGAAAGTTCACGCCTCCTTCCTTACCGTGACGCGAAAATATGTCCAGAGCTCGTTTCGAACCTCGATCTCCTACTTATAAAGCAAGCGCTCTAACCACTGCGCCACGGCCGCATAAAATTCATAATGAAATGAACACGCTCCGGGTGGGCATGAGCAATCAACAGGTGAATAGCGCAATTTTAAAAGTAATCAGGATTTAATTCAAGAGCTTCTTTTAAAATAATAAAATACAAAACAAAATTATTTATTTATGTAAGTATATTTTTTGAAAAAACAATTATCTTTACCCATTTACTTACAAATTATCAAAATTTTCTACATCTTTAAAATACAATTATTTGTCAATAATCTAAAAAACGTAGTTCAAAAATTCAGTGAACCATAATACGAGTCATGGTAAGTTTGTTTCAAACCAACCATTTATATACTTTTTATTTAAAGTCGTTTTCAAAAGGTTTTGGTAAATGGTAAAAACTTGAGTTAAACAATAATAAAATGCAATTATAACAAGCATAAAATGAGGAAAAACCAAATAAAATGAAAAAATCATATTAAAGAATTTTACCAATTAAAGAAAACATAACAATTTAAAATTTTGTTTTTCTATATTGCATTAATAGGTCTCATGATATATCTAAAATAAAAAAGTAATGGAATTGTACGATGAAATAAAAGAAAAAATTAAATCACACTTAAAAATTGGAAATCAATTTATCTGTTTATGGTAATCTATTATGATATTCCAGTGGTTTTAAACATATATTAAAAACTATAAAACTTGTTTTAAAGAGCAATAGTATTCACAATATAAAGATGAAAATCAAATTATGATATAAATTGCATTTATATCAAATTGTTGTCTTGGGTTTTAGTGAATGACTAAAAGGAGTAAGTCTCAGAAATGAAGCTACCTAATAATCATTTTAACGATAGTCACCAACGGCAAGGCAAAGTTGTTAACAAGGCCAAAAGTAGCAAGACCCAGGTCAAGACCACTCGTTACAAGACCTACGCAAACATTTTCAAAACCAAAGACTTTATTTTTTGCCTTAGTTAAGACCAATTATTAACAAAACTGTATAGTGACAATAGTTATGCGCAGAATTCAAAAAAATCAATAAGAAAATATGAATTTTTTATTAGGCCAAGGCCAAAACAATCAAGGCCTAGGCCTCAATTTTTGGCCTTAAGGCAAGGCTAAGACCAAGGACTAACAACTCTGCGGAAAGGTAAGCCAAGCTGTCTATTAACACAAAACATCACAAAAATAACATCACAACATAAACCCACAAAAAAAGGACTTCTTCTAGCCCCAGTCATGTAAATTTTTCTTTTATTAATTACGAATGTAAAATTTTTTTACTAACTGGAAAATACACGTGCCCAAACACTCTTGAAATATCACCAATTTTATGCAGTTTTGTAATTTTCTGACATTTTACATACAATTAAGCAATGTTTAATTTAGTTACTTAAAATACTTGTACTACACAGTACACAAGTACACACTACACATGCAAATAAAATGTTAAAGCCTGTATTGTGCTTTGTTGTCAAACGTTTTCATTTTCTTTCTGGATTCAATTCCAGAATGGATAAATCCGTCTAGTTGTTCAGTGCAAACTGCCGCCGTTGCCTCAGTCACTAGACGAATATGTCGTTCAGTGGCTTAGGTGTGGCAGGGAAATTGTGGGAGCCTCCTAACAAGCTGGTTGTTCCTGTTCTTAACGCAGTCTTGTAGCTCTGCTTCAGCCAGGTGTTTCGTTATCGGAGGTTTGCAGCGGTCTTCGTTGTTCCAGTTTACCAGGTAATGTAACCTCTGGCATTGAAGTTTAAACTTGGAACTCGATATTGTCGCAGTGCTTCTGATGCGTTCTCCTTCCGTGCAGCAAGTATTCATCTGCAGCCCAGCTCTCTGATGTGGTCTCTTTCATCAGCTAGCATTGCCATCAAGATGTTCTCAGAATGGCAAAGGTAACCGTTTATGGCAATTACGAGATCAACGATCACTTTGAGTTCCGGTTTCATGTATCTGGAAAACTGTATTAGTCTCCACATATGTCGCGATCCTTCCGTGCACGCCGAACTTTAATGTGAAACCATAGCGGTGCATACACAGTCATGACATAGTGACAAGTTCCACAAGATTCTCAGAAGGCATACCACCGGTCTTTTGCAACGCAAGATCTTCAAGATATTGCCCGGCCTCTACTGCTTTACACATGTTGAAAAAATATTTTTGATCCGTGTTCAAGTCAGCACAATCCACAGGAGGATAGTTGTCAAACTTTATAGCCACAAATGGTACAACGGGCAATTTTTCACATGTCGGCAGTAAACTTCCAATGGGTCCTCGTAACTCCATCAAGATGAGTAATCAGATGCCTCAGCGGTAATTCATTTGCATGCAATAAGCAGACGAACCACTGAAGCGGTCAACCAAGGCGTTTTTACCGGCACACTCCGAGGTGTGATCCGCAAACAGATATTGACATTAATGCCATCGCACCCAATAGCCATTAGATCCTCTGTTTTGATTTATTCTCCTTTAGAAAGTCCCAGATACCTGTAGTTATGCTCTCGGCTCCTCCACTTGAAGGTGTAATGTGGCCTAGGTACTCTGAATTTGGCTCGCCAACCAGACACACATGTTCTTCTACAATAATCCGTCCATGGTTTTTGTTAACTTTTCTAGTTTGCACTCTGGTCTTATATTTGCGGCCATCGAAATAGAGTCCATTCAGTTTTTGCTGGAATGCCTGGGTTTGTAATCGCTTTCTGACTTTTCACTGTTCTCTGCCAAGTTTTATTTTATCTATTACCATTGATGTGTCCCCCTCACAGGTCAGAAATTGGCCTTTTAGGTTTGATTTTGGAACACCCAAAATATTTATATTGATTCTTTATAACAAACCTTTAAGCTTCACAGAACTATAAAAATTAAAATCCTGCATATCGCACATTTTCTGAAAAACCATTTAAAGTGGGGGGACCTACAAAATTTCATGTTCAAGTAAAGAAACTTCCTGAAATAGTGCAAACCTTAAATTATTGCATACTAATACTAACATCAAATAATAATTTTCTGTCAAAAAAAAATTAAAAATAAAATCTAGGAACATGGAATACACAACGTTTTTGGGGCACCGACCCCAAATGGGGCAAATAAAAAAATTAAATTTTTTTTTTTGTACAATCTCATAGGTAATCTAATTTTGTTCATGGAACTCAAATTTAAAAAAAATATAAAATTACAGTTCAAGAGTTATGATCAAAAAACTTTTGATCCCTCTCCCCTTTCCAAAAAAATTAGAAAGTTTGAAATTTTAAATGACCATAACTTCTAAAGTGCACATAGTTTTTTTATGAAACTTGAAATTTGTCAATGAATTTCTATTTGGGCTAAGAATTAACAAAAATATTTTTTCAAATGCGTATGCCCCCTCAAACTGGGCAGTTTTCCTGAATTTTGGGGTACTCTTGTTCGAAAGCTTAAATCGCAGCTATTTTTAGGATACTTCTCTTTTTTATTAATACCAAGATTTACATACAAAATAATATATTTAATAATATAAAGATCAACTTAGCTCAGCTTTTATTAGTACGTATTACTCAACATTTATTACTACTTGTTAGTTGTTTATTGTTATTTAAAGATTTGATAGATATAAATAATGATGAGTAACTACATTCCAACAAAGTTATTTGATTTATTTAAATTAGAAGAAATTAATATAAATTTATTTAATTAAAGTTCACTTATAAATTTTGATAAACTATTAATACTTTTAGTAAGTATTAAAATTAAAGAATTCATAATGCCTCATTTAATGTCGAAAGAAGGAAGAAGATTTAAGTTCAAAAGATCTCATAAGTTAAACAGACTTTTAGTCTGTGCTTGTTGCTTTACTAAAAACACTAAGTGTATTCCAGTTACAGAAAACTTGGAAAGGCTTGTTGTAAAGCATTGTCACAATGACTATAGTATTAAAGTAATGAAGTATCCAGCTGGGCTATGCCTGAAGTGTAAAAGAAACTTGTACTTGGTTAAAGCTGGAAAACCTCTTTCAACATCTGTTAAACAGAAATGGAACAAGGAATCTTTAAGCAATTTTTACTGCGATAGGAGCTGCAAAAAATGTAAAACTTGTAAATTGGCAACTAATAAAATCTCAGGTTCTATATTATGCTTCTTTTTTAAAAATTAGTTAAAATTAAATTCGTTAAACAGTTCTTTAAATAAATATAGACAAATAAAACAAAAATAATATAATTTCAGAAAAAGTTGGTGTTTGCAAGAGTTCAAATGTTGCTTGCTTAAAGATTAGTCAAAAATGTTTTCACGTTATTGGTAAAGGTATACGCCATAAATGCTACCCTAGAAAGCAATCAAAGAATCTGGCAACTTATGTATTAAATAAAGATGTTAAAGTAAAATATTTATCTAAATATTATTATTACAACTAATTTTTTAAATGTTTCTTATTATTATTATCTCATTTGTAAAATAGTTAGGTTTTACAGCTTTCACTGTATTGTGCAAGTAGTGTCCAATATTCTGAAAGGTTTATATTCCGATAATGAAATGGAAAAAGGTGAAGAAATGTTGTGTTCGACTGGTATAATGTTAAAAAGCTTGCTTTCTTTTTATATATTTGAAAATGTTTTGCCTTTCTAAAAATTTTTGTCAATTATATAGGTGGTTCTAGAATCCCTATAACTTTAGGTCAAACTTGTACGAAACCGATAGAAATACCATTTTCTGAGTTTAACAAGTTAGTTGTTTGTTTGCAACTGACTCAGTTCAAATCTAATGTACTCTTGAAGACCTTCCAAAAAAATGGAGTTAAGTTTAAAAGTAATATGGAAAAAGAAATTGGATGATAAAACAAAAATACTTAAGAACTTCTATGCTATAGAAAACGTTTCCTTTGAGGAAAAAAAGAAAGGTTTAATGAATAATGTAAAAAGAGATTTAGTTTATGTAAAAGATATTACAGAGTATATTGAATTTGTAATTGAGTACAGAAAGCAAGATCTCTTCAGTACTTTTATAAGAGTTGGCATAGATTCAGGTATGAGCATTTGATTTGTAATAATATAGATGGAATAATATAATAAACTATAAATTTAAAGAATAATGAGTAAATAAAAACACCTTAGGTGGAGGTTCAATGAAAGTTATTGCAAACTTGTTTAACCCAAACCAACACAGACAGAATGACCGGAATGATAAGGGAACTTACTCTGGAATAAATTCTGCCCTTGTATTGTCATACTGTGAAGTTATGCAAGAAACACATAGCAACCTCACAGTATTAACAGAAAAACTTCAACTTCATAATTGTAAATATTCTCTTGCATCTGACCTTAAACTCATAAACATTTTGTTGGGAATTTCGGTAATTAAATTACTTGAAAACCTCCCAATTTAATCTATAAAGGAAATAAATTTTGTATATATATATAAATATTTATATAACTTAAAAATATTTATAGACTCATGGTGGAAAATACAGTTGTGTCTGGTGTGATGGGGAAGCTGTTCTGAAATCTGGTCAACTTAGAAGCTTCGGAGACCTAGATAACTATTACCGCCAGTATGCTAATGCAGGTTTTCCTGAGAAACAAATAATGAAATTTAAGGTTACCGTTATTTATATATTTGTAATCTAATAAAAAGCTTTTTATACAAAACTATCGTGTTCCATTTATTTTTATTCAGAATGTTGTGAAGCCTTGTCTTATAAAGGAAGACGATCCTGAGAAGCTAGTAATAAGCATAGTGCCTTTACAAAAACTTCATCTTCTCATGGGTTTGGTAAACCACATTTGTAATTATATTATACCACTCTGGGAAGGTTTAAAAGATTGGGTAAATAGTCTTGGTGTTATACGGAAAGGTTATCACGGAGGTACATATGACGGTAATGTTTCAAGAGCAATATTGAAAAAATGTAGACAGTCTTGCATCACGAATTCCAATAAAGTTTTTCCCTTTAGTTGATACATTAAGGATGTTTGACAGAGTTGTTACTGGTACATTTAGTGAACCACTAGATCCAGAGTATCACAAGCTTATCCAAGACTTTACAAGAAGTTTTGAACATTCTCAAACATACTGTTCAGAAGTGAGTACAATAAAAACTCGTTATGTTTAATAACTTCTTTAAATTTGAATAATTTCATTATAAATACTTATATATTTTAGTTCTTGAATAAAAGTCTCAGCATGACATGGAAAGTACATGCCATAAGCGCTCATCTTGGAGCCTTCATAGATATGCACAGCTGCTCTCTTTCAAGATACAATGAACAATCAACAGAAGCCTCGCACCAAAAAATGAAGTTTGTTGTAAACTGATTTAATGTCTCTGTCCTTAGCTCGAAGCATGGTGAAAGAAGTAAACGAATTGCTTAAACTTTTTCCAGCATGAACATGTAGTTATTGATGTTTTATAGAATACTCTTTAGTGAACCTAAACAAAAAATATTTACTAAAAATAAAGGGGCTTACAATTATTTGGCATTTTAAAGAACAAAATATTTTTACACAAAGTCATAGTATGGTTATAAATAACAAATCTGTCCTAAAAATAGCTGCGATTTAAGCCTTCGAACCAGAGCACCCCAAAATTTAGGAAAACTGCCCCGTTTGAGGGGGCTTACGCATTTGAAAAAATATTTTTGTAATTTCTTAGCCCAAATAGAAATTCATTGACAAATTTCAAGTTTCATAAAAAAACTATGTGCACTTTAGAAGTTATGGTCATTTAAAATTTCAAACTTTCTAATTTTTTTGGAAAGGGGAGAGGGATCAAAAGTTTTTTGATCATAACTCTTGAACTGTAATTTTATATTTTTTTTAAATTTGAGTTCCATGAACAAAATTAGATTACCTATGAGATTGTACAAAAAAAAAAATTTAATTTTTTTATTTGCCCCATTTGGGGTCGGTGCCCCAAAAACGTTGTGTATTCCATGTTCCTAGATTTTATTTTTAATTTTTTTTTGACAGAAAATCATTATTTGATGTTAGTATTAGTATGCAATAATTTAAGGTTTGCACTATTTCAGGAAGTTTCTTTACTTGAACATGAAATTTTGTAGGTCCCCCCACTTTAAATGGTTTTTCAGAAAATGTGCGATATGCAGGATTTTAATTTTTATAGTTCTGTGAAGCCTAAAGGTTTGTTATAAAGAATCAATATAAATATTTTGGGTGTTCCAAAATCAAACCTAAAAGGCCAATTTCTGACCTGTGCCCTTTTGTATAAGACCCACATCTTGCAATGTTGCACTGACAATAGCTGCTGCACAACGACCTGGAACTTTATATCTGTCGCACATCTTAGCTCCATTTGGTAGTTCTAGTCGCATTTGTTTCTTGCGCTGCTTGTTTTCAATATCCAATACTTTACTGTCAGTAGTGTCAGTGGTAACACTGAAATCCGGATCCATTGTATCCATTCTTGAGTCGTCCTCATCAGACGTTGCCGAAACATTTACATCGTCAACTTGTTCATCAATTTTGATACATTTGCGATGTTTTTCCATGAAATAATCAAATATATATATATATATATATATATATATATATATATATATATATATATATATATATATGTTTGTTTGAAAGAAATTGTAGATGCAACTGAATTTTTTGATTTTCAAGCTTGGAGCCGAAAACATTACAAAAAGTCTTGCATTTCTTCAGAAACCAAGGGTAAAAATATTCCAGAAGAAAAGAAGATTTACTTTTCAATTAGTAACTTGTTTTATTTTGTGTTTGAGCATGATTAAAAAAAGCTACATTAAGGCATTCACCAATATTAATGGTTTGGTCTGTCATACTTTTTTTATGTCCAAACATACGTGTACTGTACTACAGGTGGATAGTTCGGCTTATCCAAGTGGCAAAGTTTCACTGAAAAAAGTGAAGCTGGAAGACCTTAAAAAATTCATTCCTGAAGTTTTCAACTAGTTTTAAAATGAGCTGTATTCCTGGCCAACTAATGAATGTGAGAATCTCCCTGATAGTGATTTTGAGGGTGAACCAGATTAATTCTTACTGATAGCTAATTTAGTTAAATATATGTATTATATTTATTACTGGGACGTTAAAACATTGTTTTAAAGTACATAGTTGTAATTCTTACGAAGTTTTAATTTGTTTTCTTTCCTGAAATACTCGATTTTTTTTAAAAGGGCCAATTTTTCGAAATTTCATACATTAATTATTAACAAACGAAATGTTATAGCAATAATCAAAATGTACTAAGATGTTACTCTTGCATATATTTTTTAAAAATATATTACACAAGTTCTGTATATTTAATATTAAAAGATATAAAGAGTTTTTTTTTAGTTTTCTCAATAACGGGTTTTGAGCAAATCAGCCCTTTAAAAAACACTGATTCAATTATATAAAAGAAAGTTTTCAATTTTTTACGAAGTTTGACATGTGTATATCTTATGACGTGTATTTCTTATGACGTGTATTTCTTTTGACATGTGTATTTCTAATGACGATAAAGAGGTTCAAACAATAAAAATTTTAAACAGAAAAACTAAAAAAATACTTTCAAGTTGTTGCTATCGCCCACCTTCTCGCGTAATTGAATGTTTTACCAATTATTGAATTAAAATAATTATAAAAAAAACTGACCAAAAAAGCAAATTAAATTATTTAATTAGTGATTTCAAATTAAATGAGTATCACATCAAGTACACCCTAAAAAAATTTTATAACGATTTATTTAAAAATGGAATGTTTCCATTAATAAATAAACCAACTAGAATCACCGAAAAAACAGCTTCGCTACTTGATAACATCATAATAAACGATATTTTTAACGAATCCCTAAAAAAGGGTATTATTAAAAGTGACATCTTCGATCATTTCCCGATTTTTTTCTCTATAAATTTAAAACCAAATGAAATACAAATTGGCAAACAAATCTTTTTAAGGCGTCTACAACGAAGCAAATTTATCATCGTTTTGGGAGCAACTGTCATTGTTTCATTGGAAAAATATAAACACTTCATCTGACGTCAACTTAGCCTACAACCAATTCCTAAAATCTTTTTATGAAATATATGATGCTAACTTTCCAAATCCAAAGGTTTTTGAAAGACTTATAAAAATCTAAAAAAAAATACTATTCAAGTTTACTTTAGCAAAATGAAAACCATTCCAACCGCACATGGCAAATTCTAATAGAAATGACTGGTTACACTAAATTTATTACACTATGGTTACACTAAATTTATTACACTATGATTACACTATGATTATGCTATGATTACACTATGATTACACTATGATTAAACTATGATTGCACTATGATAACGCTATGATTACACTATGATAACACTAAATCCAAATCATGCGCTTTTAAAAATGACATTAAAATTAATGATGAAATCATATATGATTCTCATGAAATAGCAATCGAACCAAACAAATTTGTTGGACCTGATTTAGCAAAAAAAATTCCAAATATTAAAAAAAAATTGATACCTCGTACTTAGCAACAACTAATCTTGATTCTTTTGAATTATCACTTAAGGAATTTGAAACTGCTTTTAGTATGCTAAAACCAAACAAAGCGAGTGGTTTTGATGATATTTATAGCAAATTAATTAAAAATTTAAACGGAGGTATTAAAGACGTTTTTTAAAGATTTTTTCATCTTTAATAAGACAAGGAGTTTTTCCTGATCAATTTAAAATAGCAAAGGTTAAAAACTAACAAATGTTAATTACTATCGCCCTATATCTGTTCTTCTAGTTTCTTCGAAAATTCTAGAAAGAATTATGAATAACAGAATTTACACTCATCTTAATGACAATCATTTGTTCTATAACCATCGGTATATTTCTCTTTTATTCACAGCCATATTAACTAAGCAAATATTGCATGGGCTAGTACCAACAAAAGGAAACTTGAACCTCTTCATCGTCATCAGAAGCACGTAGCACGTTTAATAAATTTTAGTGAACATTTTACCAATGTAAAACCTCTATTAAGAAAAATATATGCACTAAGTATATATCAACCTAATGTTTATAATGTAGTATGTTTTATGTTTTTATGTAAAATCAATTCTTCCCCGGTTTCTTTTCTCAATTTGTACTTGTCAAAAGATAAAAATAAATTCATTCTACGCAATGATAATTTTATTAGGCAGCCATGTTTTCAAACAAATTATAGTAAGTTTTGCATCGCTTTTCGCGGACCATTTTTATGGAACAAAATAGTTTTAAAATTTTTCTCAAGATTTTATTAAACAATTTAAAGAGTTTAGAAGGGACTCTAGTATTAAATCACGTAAATAAGATGACTTTATCATAACTTTTTCTTGAAGATACAACTCGTTATTTGCAATAAAATCTTGGATCGCACCAAGTGCATAAGCCATGTCACACGTTGAATAATATGAAACGCAAGAGAGAGCGAGAGAAAAAAGCGCTTTCTCTTTTATATATAATACCAAGAAACCTACTGGCTGCTGCGTTAGCTAACTAACACAACACAATTTAACTACAACTCATTTAAGCGAAAACTTAAGGAATTAATTTTTACAACTGATGATTTGCTAGTATACTTTTAATATATATATATATATATATATATATATACATATATATATATTATATATATATATATATATATATATATATATATATATATATATTTGTATATCTCATTGTTACCTTCTATTAATTAAAAAACTTAAAGAATTTATATTTATACTTTTTTTTCTTTAATATATAGTATTATATCAGATTTAAGTAATTTCAACGAACTTTTCTGTAAAGTAAAAATTTGTAAATATCTTGTTTACCTTCTTCGAATATTACAAGAAATTATCACGTTAGTGGTTATCGACTACAATACCTAACGGTCGACTACGAGTCCCCGCGTTCTTTTATTTTTTATCGATCTAATTTTGTAAATTTTTTTAAACTTTTGTTATCTCAAAAACTTTTTATTTTATAACAACATGTTTAAAATGTATTAAAGAACAATATATATATATATATACAGGGGATCTAAATGGCTGCCCTACTGACTTTATTTGTCGTTCTCACCAACTCATTCATCTCAACACACACTCCACCAGAAAAACATCTATTCTTGACATCATCTTGAGTAACGCCCCTAAATGCTATGTGTCGAATACTCTTCCTAGTTTTGGTAATTCAGATCACCTTGTTGTAGTTAGTCAACCTCCTCTAAATCTCTATAAATCTACTCGCCTGGTTCCCCACAAGGTTGCTTACCGGTCAGGTAGAATTGCTGACACTGTTGCACTGATAGGATCTACCAATATTGAAATCTTAGTTGATTCACCGTATGAAATACAAGTTGCTTGCAACAACTTTTATCATTCTATACTCTCTGCCCAAGACATCTGCCAACCTCTAAAAACAACAACGCTCGTTAACCCTAAGCCTTGGATGACACAACTTATTCAAGGCCTTATAAAAGAGCGTCAACAACTCTTTTTCTCCGGGTACTACAAAGAGTGGAAAGCACTTGCAAATCGAATTAGTAAACTAATTACCAAAAGAAAGAGAATCTATAACAGGCGTTTTACTACTGGAAAAACAGATTTTTGGCGTGAAATCAGTCTTGCTGATAAAGATCAAATCACAACCCCTATCTCTGAGACACTAGCAAACCAATTAAATGATCATTTTCAAAGTGTTTGGACTAGCAAGAAACAACCCAGCCTCTCATGCTTCATTAACCGAGAGGCAAACCCGCCTACTACCCCCATTTTTACCCTTAATAACATTGTCAACCAACTCAGCAAACTCAAACCAGGTTCCTCAGGACCAGATGATCTCTCTCCGTTTTTACTCAAATCTGCTCGCTTTGAAATCGCCTCATCACTCTGCATCCTATTCAACCGCCTTATAGAAAATAGTTACCTACCTGACCAATGGAAATCAGCAAACATATCACCGATTCCAAAAATTTCTAACCCACAATCGTCTAATGACTATCAACCAATTGCCATTACATCCGCATTATGTAAAGTTTTTGAACGTATTATTAATATATTCATTGTCCATCACAGCAAGCACATATGGGTCTCTAACAAACAGTTCGGTTTCCTTCCAGGCCGAAGTACGATAGACGCTATTATTCAAATTATAGAGGACTGGAGTCATGCGAAAGATAACAACAAATCAATTTATGCAATATTCTTTGATTTCGAAAAAACTTTTGATCTTGTCAGTCATGACAAGTTACTGTTAAAGTTAGTGAACATGCTACCTAGCTGGCTCACCTCTTGGATCGCAGCTTACTTATCTAATCGTCAACAAAGAATTAAAACAAATGATCACACCACTGACTGGAAATGTATCGAAGCAGGTGTGCTTCAGGGTAGTGTTCTAGGTCCAATCCTGTTCATTCTATTTATTTCCGACATTACCGTTTATCTTCCACCTGAAACCATCCTCGAAAAATATGCTGATGACATACTGACCTATATAATTAATGATAATTTTCCTACCAACCTGCCTCAATCCATTGTTGATGGCGTCGCTCTTTGATCAAAGGTAAATGGAATGAAACTTAATGGCCCGAAATGTAAAATCATAAGAATTATTCCCAGATGCTCCGAAATTCAAGCTTTACCATCCATTGTACTCAATAACACTGAACTTGAAATAGTCACCAGCCACAAATATCTTGGAATCATGCTCAATGAGAATATTGATTGGGATGAACAATGGACAAAATTTAACAACAATATAAAATCAATACCATATCTGCTCAGACGTCTTAAGCAAATTGATCACACTCACCCAAACCTTTTACAGGTCTACCGATCTTACGCTATTAGCCACTTGATATATAGTGCTCCTATTCTTACTTCGTGCAGTGCTGCTGCAAAAAGAGAGATCCAACATTTTCATAAAAATGCCCTACAAATTATTGGAATTGATGTAACCAATTCAAGCAGCTTCAATATTATTTTTGACATTGAAGAGTTACTTGACAGAATCTGTATTAATACACTCAAAAAGATCCTTGCAGACCCATGCCATCCTATAACTACTAATTTAACTCAAACAACAGCAGAAACCCTAATAGATTCCCGTATGCTCCTAACACCGCAAAAACAACTACTTACCAGAAAACTTTTATTCAAAAATACCTCCGAACCCTTCGTGATGGCGTCAGTGACCTCTACCTCCCAAGCAATATTGGAAGCTCTACTGCTTTTTCGATGCATAAATAATATTCCTCCCCTGTAGTCTTAGCAAACTATTGATATTAAAGGACAGAAAAAATTGTACAATTCATTACTTGTAATGCTAATCAATTTTAAATAAAGATTTATAAAATAAAAATAAAAAATAAAATATATATATATATATATATATATATATATATATATATATATATATATATATATATATATATATATATATATATATATATATATATATATATATATATATATATATTGATACTTAAGTCTCTTTTGTATTATAATAATAAAACAAAACTCATAGTCGTAAAAGAGTGCTCAATATTAAAAAGATATTTCAAATAGAGCGATATACATATATATTAACGAAGAAAAAACAACTTTTTTGATGGTACTTTATGTTTCATGCCAATACGGCAATCATCAGCGATTGAATACCATCGAATAAAATAGTTGTTTTTTCTTCGTTAATATATATGTGTGTGTATGTGTATATATATATATATATATATATATATATATATATATATATATATATATATATATATATATATATATATATATATATATATATATATATATATATGTATATATATACATATATATATATATATAAACATATACACAAACACACGCTCTTTTGAGCATGATGAGTATAATTACTTGATAATTTTTGTAGTTATATCATAGTTGTAAAAATTATCATATTTATAATTATTGGTTGTTGTCAAAACATGTGTTTAACTATATATCCTAACTTTTTTTTAGTACCCCATAATTTCTGAGAAACCGGAAGAAGAAGTTTATGTCGCGATCCCGGAAGAAATGTGTACAAAACTTTTCACTTTAGCTGAAGCTTGTCAAAAAAATGCAGCGACAGTTTTTCAATAAATGTAAGCACCAAAATGGTCACTATAAAAAATTTTGAATCTAATTATTTTTTTAAAAAATTTATATATGTCTGCTTTACTTATCATTCTCTAAAATTCGTGGTCTTTGAAGAAATAATTCTTTAATAGAATCTTTTAAACCAAATTGACATACGGACACCGTAGGGGACCTGAGTGATCGGTTAACAATGACGAGTATCCCGAGTATCCCGTATATGCTTTAGTTAAAACTTGTACTTTAAAACCATAAGGGTTCTTGTTTTATTGTTTTGCTACTGAAACTCATCTGGGAAGTCTTTGAGAAACAAAAACACAAAAAACCCAGGCCTGTTTAAAAACCCTAAACTTTAGAACTGTAAAATAGTAAAATTGTCTATTAAAACATTAGTTTCGCCTTCGTTGATCGAAGCAAATAACTTTAAAATCAACTTAAACTTTAAGCCTATATGCGCAGTTTACCGTTTTAGTAACATAAAAAAATACACTAGCGCATATAAAATATGACAAATGCCCGAGAAAATATGTATTCAACACAAGTTATACAAATTACATATTTGTATAATTTGTATACAAATTATAGAAATTATACAAATTAAACAATTTAAAACATAAATTTAAAACACAGATTTGAACATTTGTAGAAGTTGGTGTCCCTTTTTAAATACCATATGTATTTAGCAAATATTCCTTTGTTAAAGCAATGATTGAAACGGTTTTTGATGAATTTTATTTCTTTGTGTAGTCTTCCCCATATTTCTCTGAAATAACTTCCAGTTATGCCCCATAGTTGTTTTAAAAGTAGTAATAGTAGGTTAAAAGGAGCTTGAAAGCTAGACATTAATAGGTCAACTTTTTTGTTTTCAGTCTTCTGTTACGTTCTTTCCGAGTACGTGTCTAGCAACAGAACAAATTTTTAATCAAGCTGCACACACACAAGCTATAAGCCTGATAATCTATAATTGTGTTATAAAAATCATCATGTTTTATAAGAATCTTTTCAGGATCTGTCAAGAATTGAATTAACATTGAATAACATTGTGTTTTTCTAATATTTTGACATATAAGTTTAAATAAATTGCTTCCTTTGTCCATTGTTTTAACATACTTCTGAAAAAGATCCAGATTTATATGTAGGACAGGAAATGTAATATTCTCAAAAGGTAACAAAAGATCTTTTTTCATGATCCATTATGATAAAAATCTTTATCAAAATCAAAACGACCTGACCATGTATGTGTAGAATTGAAATTTAGCTGGCTGTGTCTGGAATTAATCAAACAATAAAAGCAAGGATATTTGACATACCCAGACTTTTAGCCCATGATGAAATTTAAAACTTTAAAGTCGCAAATAATGAGCCAACCATGAGAATAATAATCAAAATGTTCAAATACTTTTTAAATAGAAGACTAATCCTCTTTAACGTTTATATACGCAATTTGTATTGCAGGAAAGACATTGTTTTTGCATATTATAGCAGCTTCAAAACTTGTTTTTAAAAAATCAATAAACAGACACCAATCACTACTCGTGTAACAAAAGTTAACCCTATGAAGCCTTCGATATTATTACGAAAAGCAAAAACATCAGACCAAGAAAAAAAAACAATAACACCTTTAATTCGCTCATTGATTAGGCAAACCGTCATTGCTGCAAGTTTTTTCATTATTCCTGGGTCTTCTTTAAGAATGGCAATGCGTTTCTCTAAACATTATTTTACTAAGGTTTAACTTCTAACAAAAATCGTTATATATTCTACAGACCATTGAAAGTCTATATATGCTATATTCAGATATTTTGTAAACATGGACCATTCAATCAAGTTAAATCTTATTTGTCGAATATGTGGAGAAGATATAATGAAAGACTCAGTTGATGTTAATAAATATTTTGAAAGAATTGAGAATTTATTTTATGTAAACACCAACATTGACAATAAAAAAGTTCACCCACAAAAAATGTGTAGGAGATGCTATAGCATCTCCTACACATAAATCATAAATAGATTTGGAGAAAATACGCATCATAAATAGATTTTGAGAAAAAGATAAAATTAAAATATTGAAAATGTCAGAGGTTGCCTAATCAGTTATAAGCGCAGAAGAAATGATCAGCATGTCAACTCGCCACCAATTTTAATGTGTACTTCATTATTTTCTCTTACTGGAATGCTGTAGCAAATTTTCTCTATTTAATTTCAAATAGATTTCAAACGAATTTTAGAAAGCTAATAAATCTAGTTCTTTAACAACATTTATAATGACAACATTCATATAAATATATATATATATATATATATATATATATATATATATATATATATATATATATATATATATATATATATATATATATATATATATATATATATATATATATATATATATATATATAATGCGCTATCAATTTGCGAATGTTGATAAGCCGAACGCCAAGAGAAAAACAAATGGTTTTAGTATTTTCGAAGCAAAAGACTACAAACCAAACCTTATTCTGGGTCTCTCAAGGTTTACACAACAAGTTAATCAATTGCAGTCACTCTGTTGGAGGTAGGTTGTTTTTAATCATAAAGTTTCTAATGTGATGCCAAATGACAGAAAAATCTATTTTGAAATGTACTATTTTTAGTGAAAAAAAGTGAGTTTTTCTCTTTGGTGAATACGAATTTTTATGTTCAGTATATGGAATCACTGGTGCAAATGGTATGAAATCAATTAAATTATATAGTTGTGCAACAAAAAACACAGAATTTTAAAATTAGTGTACTTATATTTTTAGTTATATAGTTTTTTAAAAGGATATTGTCATTTTAAGTCGACATGCTTGCTTATTTTGTCAAAATACTCACGCAGAGATAAAAAAAAGCCCATAAATCAACAAAGACACAATTTTTCCAATCGTGCACTGGAAACACTTGATGCAGATTTTCAAAAATTTGTTCAAAAAGGTCTAATACCAAACTTAGCAAAGTATTGTAAAACAAAATTGATATTTTTTTATAGAGTAGAAATTTTATTAAACCAAACAAAGAATATTAGAAAAACTTTGTTTAAAGTTGTTAAAAAAATCTGAAAAAAAAAACTGCTATATGAAACTTTTATAAATTTTATATAAAATAGTATAGTATAGCGGGGTTTACATTAGAACACTTTTTTAAAGAGATACTACAGATTTTGTACTGTTTGACAAAAAATTAAATTTTTTGCTGAAAAAGGTAATTTAGGTATTCGTTCTTCAAATAAAAGCAAAGTCGAGCTAGTTCAAATAAATTATAGTTGTTTATTTTTCTTAAAACCGAAGCTATCCATTGTCCAAAACAACGCCACAAGCGGGGGTAGTTTAGGACAATGTTGGGGCAGTTTAAGAAATATAATAAGAAGACAAGAAATGTTTCTTAAATCCTAATTTTTTCGTTTAGCAGTAATTATTAACAATAACAGAATCAACAGAATTATTAGGAATAACATAATGATTCTGACAAATATCTCAAACCATTAATGATCTTTTTTGTATACTCAAATAAAGTAAAATGAAAATAATATTCAATCACATATTAATCTAATTAATAAAAAGATTTTAATAAAAAAACAAAGAGTGTGAATACAAAATGGATGTAAATAAACATGAAATTTTTCTTTTGTTCGAATGGAGAGAATTCATAACATTCAACCAAGTTAAAATGTGGAAAAATCAAATTTGAATATCATACCAGAACCTCTTAACATACTTCCTGCATTGTTTGGAATAGGAAGTTTAGCTAAAACTTCTGCAAATGGCACCGACCACTTATTTTGTATATTAGGAAAGTAAAAAATATCAAATTCAACTTTTTTATTCAACAAATTAACGACCAAAATATTTCCATTTATTTCTTCAATTCTGCAAACAAAAGCTAACGTTGCATTGTCAACTTTTGAAGCACATTGGACTAAACAAAAATTTCCATGATTTAATGCTTCTGTTTTTACTTTTTCTGTGTATACAACAGGCCTGTCTTTAAAATTTAAACTTATTTTATTTTGCAAACAGGAGTTACCTTTATTTCTCTTGAAATCTTGCTCTTGGATAAATAAAAACTAGTGGTATAGCGTTTCCAACTGCATAAATAATAGTACACATAGTTACAATCTGCCCTATTTCAGCTGAGACGTTTTGACCAACTTGCTTTTGACCACGCTGAGCTATGACATTTGGTGCCTGCACAACAGTCATGACACTTGTTTCGTCTATGTTAAATATGCGTTCTGGAGAATATTTTGACTTACAGAGTACTCTCTCTAAGTCGATTTGAAATTCATTCACATTTTGACGGTTAAAACTTGTTGCTCTTGATAGACTTGTACTTTCTGATTTGCGCAAAGAAAGTTTTGTGTCTTATCATAAATCCTTTCATCCATTTAATGCCAGCAATTATATTTTGGCTTCATAGTACAGGACATTTTTTCAATGTATTACTATATTCCTATGCTAAAATTCTAGGTTGGTGATAAGTTAAACCATAATTGATTTTTGATGATTTCAACATATAATTTTCCAACATTGCTTCTTCTAAATTAGTAAATACTTAATTCACAGAATATTTGGTTGAAAAGTTATCACTTTTCGATTTTCTCTTATTTCTGAGCATTTTAATTCTGTAAGCTAACTTACTTTTAGAGTACCCAATACACCTGCAGCTTCTCTTAAATTCATTGTTTTATCAAAAACTATCCCTGTCTTAAACTGACCCCCCCTCTCCCCTAGAAGTCTTCTTAATTGTCTACTATTTATAATATATATATATTATAAATAGTAGACAATTAAGAAGACTTCTAAGAGATTTTTAATACTTTTAGTGCAGGCTTTTTTCCAGATCGTGGAGTGACAGTGGTACATAAATTTTTTTTTTAAATGTTGCCTACGATTACAATGATGTTCTTCCATATCCAATAAATAATAGTCTGATATAACCATAAAAATACTACTTAATGATTTTCTGCAAACATGATCTTTAAATGTTTAAAAATTTACTAAACAAAAAATGTCGATTGGCAGGAATCATAAGTTGGAGTTTTTAATCTATCACTATCCGAAAATTTTGAAAACTGACCATATTTCTGACAATAGAACGTTGTTTGATCTAAAAGTTCATGATCAGTTTGTTTTTTATCATTTTGTGTAACATTACCAGCAATGTCAATAGGTGACAATTTGACATCATCAGCAGTAGAAAGTTCCAGATCTTGCAAGATATTAGGAACTCCGTGGCAGAATTCAGACAATTTGTATTAGCATAACGCACATTGATAACCAGACTTCACATTAAAATTGTCAATACCTACATTTAATTTCAAAAGTAAAGATGCATGTTTGATACGTAACTTTTCAATAACTTGTTAAACACTAAGAAAATATATATCACCAGAACCTTGACAAAGTATACTATATTCTTTTTCCAGGTGCTCTGATGTAAATTGACCAAGAAGTACATAGTTTTGCGTAGTGTTAAGTAAATATCTACATAAATCTACTAGTCTTTAACAAGTTTAATGTATACAAGTTTCAGTATCTTTAGAAAGCTGTTTAATACGTTTACCTTTGGAACCGGCCATTTTAAGTGCCATTACACCAAATTGTAGTACCAAATTTAAACAGTTGTCATCAGGATTATTGATAACAGCCTACATCATGCTATGTATCAGACCCAATGGCTTTGACATTTAAAATTTTCCACCAAATAAAAACTTATTGATAAATATAGTGTCGTTAACACCACTATGAACATGTCAGGGTGTTGCAAAAGAGCAGCGTAAGTTTTTTTAGAAAATGCTCTTAAAACTGTTAAGACTCACTGTCGTTCAACAGGTTTTGGAGAAATAGAAGTTTCATTCAGGTCAGATAACTTTAGAAACTTGAGCAGCCGTGGCGCAGTGGTTAGAGTTCTTGATAAATGCTCTCCCGCGGTGCTCTGTGATAAGACCGTAAGGTCTTCTGGGAGCACCTAAAATAACTACATCAACAACAACAACAACAAAAAAAAACTTCTGGATTCTGATTTTGTCAAGCTGCTTTAGATGAGTCCATTTTGCAATCCTGGTTACTTCGTTACTGTCAAACATTTATTCCTGAGTTTTTCCAGTTAACCAAAGATTACGAATTTTTTTAATGAGGTGTACAAAATCATAAAGTAAATACTTTCTATCTACTATTAACCATGGTTTCCCGGAACGAATGTGTACATTTAATAAAAGCCTGATTGACACAATTCCCACCACATATAATAGCTTTTACATTTGCACTGACAGAATAAATTATTTGGTTGGTTAAATTAATCTGTTCAAACAAAAAATCAGATCGTAATTTTGATATTGGTATCATTTTAACTAACACCTTTGTACTTTGACACCTTTGTATTTTAAATAACACCATCTAATGTACTTCCAACTGCTAATCCAACTGAAAGATCTTTTGGTAGATCTTTCAGTTGGATTAGCAGTTGGAATCTGAGATAAAGGTATTTCCAGCCGAATGGAAGGAGCATTTTTTGGTGAACGTTTTCCTCCACACACTATAACTGTATCAAAATTTGAAGGCTAGTGAAACTCACAGATAACAGTATACTTAGTAACAACCAAATTAGAGTTTGGAACAGCTTTTATTCATTTTTCACGCTCAACTTTATCACTTGGAAAGCGATTCACTCAGATTTTATTAACTTTACTAGATATTTTGTTTTTTTCACTTTGATAGTTGGTGTGACAAGCATACACACAACATTTATTTTAAACGATGATTTAATCTAAATGTTATAAATATATTATTCCCTTTGGATTAAATCAGAGACACCACGTTTAAATTATATAAGTTTATTAACATTATATTACATTCCATTATTTAAATACATATCATAAATGACATGGCATTTTTTTTTGGTCTGAACGCGGAGAAATTCTTTTGCGGTAAAAAAGTAGGCCTCCACAAAAAAATCCGGTTGCACGATGAATAGGCCTGTAGTAGAGAACGCCATGATTATGAGCCTAACATTTTAAATACAATATTTTTGTAACAAATAGTCAAAAAGACGGTTTATTTTAGTTTAATACATATATATATATATATATATATATATATATATATATATATATATATATATATATATATATATATATATATATATATATATATATATATATATAAATTTCCACTCTTTACCTTTACTTAAGTATTTTTTAAAGTAACGACCCCCAACCCTGACAATTTATACTAAGGATTCTTGTTTACTCAAAAACGTTACGAATCTTCTCTCAATCAAAAAAACGCGCCGTTTTTGAAGATTTTCAATATTTTTTAGTAATCTCGGTTTTCATATTTTTCAGATTAATTTTTCTCGGTATTCCGAAACCAAAATTACCGAGACGAGCGAGATAAAAATTTGTAAATCCATCCGGCATAATTATATTCAATAATTCGAAAGTTAAAAAATAAGTTTTGAAGAAACAAGAAAACTAAGTTTATGCTACCTTACCGTAATTAAAGGTTATTATTATAAGATTATTTTAAAAAATAGACGTTTATATTAGTTATATTAAAATAAATAATTATGCCGGATGGATTTACAAATTTTGCGGACTATACAACTCCAACTAATTTTACGTTATGAAAATCTGCCCAAACATTGAATTTCATTGGACCTATATAGACATTTTGAGCAGACCACTTTAGTTTTGCTCATCGGTTACTTTGTGGACCATTAGTGGCAGCCGCCATAAGTGGCTAGTCAATGACTAGCCTCTATTAACATGTCGGAAAGTTATCGGCTTGCCATTTATAGCGTCTGTCCCTAACAGTCAACTAAGCAACAGATTAGCGAAACTCCAATGAAGAAATGCCTGCATTGGTCAACTGCAAATTCACTAAAGCAATGTTTGTACGACCTCATATCGCCTTTTGAATCCTGACAAGTAACAAAACAAATCACCCGTCACATAAAATCTATCCAGACCCAACAAGTTCATTGAACGAATAGCGATACATTCTACGAAAAATCTTATTTTTTTCATACTTTTGTGCACTAACCAAAAAGTTTTTTGATGCACTTTATAAACAAGAAAATTCGACAAAGTAAAGACATTGAACCAGAAGGTGGTGTTTTTAAGTATTAAAAAATTTCCTACGCGAGCAACAGCAAAACATTTTTTAATAACTTAAATACGTAACAGTTTTACGTGTATCTATTGTAACAGACAAGATGATGCAACTCTGTACTTGATATTTTACAAACTTTTTAAGGTACTAAGATCAGATAAGTTCTTTAATGAAACTATTGTTGATATAAAAGATTTATTTAATGAAATTGACTTCTAATTTTCTAATTTTGAATCAATAACACCACGATACCGAGTTAGAAGAAAATAACCAATTTCTTATTTGAAACACGAAATGAACCAATCAAAGATCCTGAAAAAAGTATGACTTTTTATTTTACAATTGATCAAGCACTAAATGCGCAAGTTACTAGATTTAAAAAACTTAATCACCTTAATAACTATTTTCAGTTCAAAACAACTCTTTTAAATATGCAGTGCAAGGATTTGCAAATAATTTTAATGGCGATTCTGTTTACATAAATAAAATCGAATTAGCAAAGGAAACATCTGAAACTTTTTCACAAAAAAAACTAGATAACATGATTACACTACCCTTACTTTAAAAATCGCGCCATCAACCCTGTTTATAAAACGTGCTTTAAAGCATATCTTATAAAAAGTAAATAAATAAACGTTTATTAAAACACGCTCCTTTTATAAAAAAAAATTGTAACATGACGCAATTACCTTATATGGAGTAGATCTCGAAACTTCTCACGTTTTCAACCTCGCCTACTAATATAACTTAATAATTTTCTATATTCTTATAACTATTTAGTTTATAAAATTATATCCTAATATAATAAAAAACTATTATTAACTAAAACTGATTAAAAATTTAGTAGATAAAACAATAATGCTTATTCATATGGTTGTTTGTCATTTGCTTCTGTAAGCATCTAACAATCGAGACAAATGTAAATTGTTTTGTCTGACTTAACCTATTAACTTAGGTTATTTACGAACTCGCCTTAATCGACTGAACAGTGCGTCTTCTTTTGAAAAAAAGTTCTAAAGGTATTTAAGTATATATGCGGTTGTACACTTTATATGAATTTTTTTTTATTGTTATTAAAAAAGATATTTCTTTCATTCAACCTGCTATTTTACTGAGTTTGATTATAGTTCTAAGTATTGAGATTTTAGATTATGTATTACACTATATTCAAATTCAGTAAAAAAGCAAGTAATAGTTGTTTTTACTTAAATTAGAATATTGAGAGTGACTAAACGACTAAAGATAGTAGTTTAAAATAGTTCTTATTAGTTTTTAATTTTACTTGTATTTTTTTGAAATACAAATGATTTTTTCGCTAAATATTCATTAAATAGTATACACTATATTTTTATATAATAGTATGCACATTATTTGTATATTCGAATATGTATACTAAATAGTATACACTATATTTGTATATTTGAATATATGTATATTGAATAGTGTATTATTTGAGTATACATACATACTAAAACATACATAGGTACACAATACATGCATGCATACATACATACATTTATATATATATATATATATATATATATATATATATATATATATATATATATATATATATGTATATATATATATATATATAATAATATATATATATATATATATATATATTTTTAGTTTTAATGGGTTAAAGTTGGAATAAATGGATTTGGTCGAATAGGTCGTCTTGTTTGTAGAGCTGCTTTTGAGCATCCTGATATTGAAATTGTTCATATAAATGATCCTTTTATTGATCTTGAATACATGGTTTATATGTTCCACTATGACTCAACACATGGCAAATTTAAGGGTGAAGTAAAACATGCTGATGGGAAATTGGTAATAAATGGAAAAAAGATTTCTGTAAGTATTTAATGTTTTCAACTTTTTTAGCACAATAATTTTAGTATCATGTGTATGTGTGTGTGTATTAATTTGTGTGTGTGTTTTTATATATATTTGTGTGTGTTTGTGTGTGTGTGTGTGGTAATTCTACAGTTAAGTAGCCCATTTTTGAGCTCTAAGAGCTTCATAGAGGCTTTAAAAACATAAAATATTGTAAATATTATTTTAAATATTTTTATGACTAATAATGACTATCGTTATTATAAATATTCAAATAATCATTATAAATAATGATTATTATCATTTATTATTGTTTTTTCGATATGTATTTTTACACCTTCAGGGTTCTTGGTTTTTTCAAAACAACAAATTGAATTATTTTAGGCTGCTTAACTGTTGAAGTTACTCATATTTGTGTATGTATTTATGTATGTATGTATAGTCATTCTTATTTTTTATGCATTCTTATTTTTTACGGTTATACTGGTTTAACATATCTTGTTTGTAATATTGAAATTAGTCCTTATATCAAAATATTGGTTGTGTAATATTTAGGTTTCCATGATTAGAAACCCAAAAGAAATACCATGGGGTACTGCAGGAGCTGATTATGTTGTTGAATCTTCAGGTGTTTTCACAACATTAGAAAAGGCTGGAGAGCACATTCATGGTGGTGCAAAAAAAGTTGTTATCTCAGCTCCATCAGCTGATGCTCAAATGTTTGTAATGGGTGTTAATGAGGATTCTTATGATCCTAAAATTCACCATGTTGTGAGGTTAGTTTATAGATATTTAGTTAAATTTGCTAAGGTAATTTAAGGTAAATATATTATATTATGATTAAATGACAATTTTAAAGCATTTTATCAGATTTTTTACACATTTTTTGTAGTAATGCTTCGTGCACCACTAATTGTCTTGCTCCTCTTGCAAAAATTATTCATGATAATTTTGGTATTGAAGAAGGCCTTATGACAACCATTCATGCCACAACTGCAACTCAAAAAACAGTTGATGGTCCATCAATGAAGGTAAAGTGTTAGTCATTATAAATGTAGAGAGTTTTTTCAATTTAACATTGTCTTTGTTTTATATAATAGGAATGGCGTGATGGGCGTGGTGCTAGCCAAAACATAATTCCTGCAGCTACTGGAGCTGCAAAAGCTGTTGGCAAAGTTATTCCAGCATTGAATGGCAAGCTAACTGGAATGGCATTCCGTGTACCTGTTGCAGATGTTTCTGTTGTTGATCTAACAGTTCGGCTTAAAACCCCAACTAGCTATGATCAGATTAAAGCCAAAGTAAAAGCTGCATCTGAGTGTCCAACACTTTCTCGTTATATTGGTTATACTGAAGATGAGGTTGTTTCTACTGACTTTATTGGAGACACTCGGTCAACTATTTTTGATGCTAAAGCAGGAATCTCTCTTAATCCTCAATTTGTCAAACTAGTTTCATGGTATGTATTTATATTTGTTTATATTGGTGCTACTCAACTTTCTGATTGATTATGGTAGAATACATTATACTGGTTCAGAGTCGTATAAAAACATAGGTCTGAAAATTAAAAGTACTGTAATTTGATTTGAAAGTTTATAAAAAATATAAAATCATAAGTTTGAAAAGTAAAAGTACTTAAATTTGATGTTAGATTTTAAAAAATTACACTATTTGTTGATATTTATCATCTTTTAAGAAATATTTCAACACTTTTTATTTAGAAATCAATCAGAAATTGTTTTTTTAATTACAGTCAAAAAATATTTGTTAAATTGTGAGTTTTCTAAAGTTGGCCTTTCTATTGGTTTTGGTGTTTTTGTTTTTTTCTCGCAATTGATATATAAATGTTGGGTTAACGAGTGGCAAACTGCAAAATTTAAAATAAGAGGCTTTTACTTAAGATAAGTGCCTGGACCTAACAAGACCATGAATAGGTCTTAACTCTATTAATGAAGTATTTTTTCAAATGTATAATCGCGGTCTTAAATTGAAATAAAATGTGTCTTCAATCAGGGTCTTTAAGTGGAAAAAACAAGAAAAAACAACCAGGATCTTCAAGTGAAACAAAATGCATATTTTGTAAATAAAGTTTATTTTTAATTTAAAATTAAGGTTTTGTTGAGTATTAATTTGTTTAAGAAATCCCATTTTCTCCAGTTGTTTTCTGAAGTTTTAGATTTAATTACATATTTTTTGAACTTACAATTAAACTCATGATATGATTACAAGATTAAAAAAAAAATTTATTTGAGCCGTTTGTTTTGAAATTGTTTTGTGGTTTTGTTGTTTTGTTTTTAAACAGAGATTTTTAAAGATTTGTATTGTTGTTGTATTGTTGTACAGCATATACCGTTAACTAGCAAAACTTCTTTCCATAATATCAATTTTCATTGCAATTGGTTTAATTTATTTCACAAATGAAGTGACACCGTTACATTGTAATCATTGTTATCGATAAATTGATTTTTTTTAAAAAAGTGGCTTATGCCACTTTGAAAAAAACGGCTCATTTAAAAGAAAACCATTTTTTATTGATATTTGGGACTTGTTAAATGTGTAGGTTTTAGATCAATCAATTTTGTAGTGTAGGTTGATTAATCAATTTTCTTTTTCTTGTTCATAATATGTGCGTATCATCAGCTTCCAAAATAGAAAAACGAATTTGATCAGTTAAACACGGAATTGACGATCAAGTGTTTTTTTGGCCGGTCAATTTAAAAAATATTTTTTTTGAGTTGGAATTTTTATTTCGTTGCTTTAAATAAAAAAATACTTAATGCTTTAAAAGAATTACTTTCAACATAATTTTAAATCAAATTATAGCTTTTTTAACTAAAAATCGATAAGTTTATGGTAAATCGCTAATGCTCCATTTAAAACTGTTAAATAATGTTAGTCTAAAACAGCTCTTGTGTGCCAAGCTTTTTATCAAATTAAAAATTAACCTCATTTTAATTTTAAATGTTTTATATTTTTGTACATATAACTTTTAATTTATTTGTAAATTTTTTATATAAAATAGTTTTATATAACATTTTTTTTTAAAACTTTAATCAAGTTATTAATTAAAAAAAAATTAAAAATATAAATAAGTTTTATTTAAGAACTTTTTTACCCCCTAATGCTTCGACTAAAATGCTAAAAATTTTAAATTTTCTGCTGCTGTTTGAAAAATATTTTCAAATTTTCGACTTCGTTGCTGTTTGAAAAATAACGGTCGCTCGAATCAAGTGTATGTGAAAATGAAAAATTTTAACGTACGACGAGGATATGAAGTTTAATCTAACGCCGTAGTATGAGTTTACTAAAAATAAATTATATTAGTGATAAAAATGAAAAGGTTGTTTGTTTTTTTTTAGTCATCTCCATTTTGTATTTAATCGTTTTTTTTTTTTGTTTGTTTCTTTTTTTTTTGATTCATTAGAAAAATGAGCTAATTATATTATAATTTACTTTAATTTAAATATATTTAATTTAAAAAAGCGTTCATTCAAAATATTTTGCAAATACCGGCAGATTTTTATACGTTTTATAAAAAGACTAAAAAAATTTTAACGACTTGTTATTGCAATATTTCAAGAGGTTTTTTTAAAAGATTTGATAAAAAAATATATAATAAAAAATTGAAGGAGAAAAATAACAAAACAATATTTAAAGAATGTTTTTAATTAAAAACAAAAGTATATATTTTACGTCGTGCGTGGTTTGCGTTTTTTTTAATGAAATAAAAAAAGTATTTGAGTAGATAAAAGGAAAATATTAAGTCAAGAAAACTTTAGTGTTTATTATTTAAGGTGTAACTTGAGTCATTTGAATCAAAAAATACTGTTTTTACTTGTTTGTTGTGTTTTATTAAATTTGTTATTGTTTTATGAAAAATATATAACAATATTAACAATATTTTGTTTTAAGTGATATTTATTATATCATTTGCAGTTCATTTTAATCAAAATTAAATAACAATGAAGTTGACTTGAAATAAATCATTACGAAATGCTAATGATTTTCTGCTACCCTGCTTATACCTGAATTTATATTGGTTTCCTGATTATTTAAATTTAAACATTGATAGGTTTTTTTTTTTTGATGTCGTTATTAGAAATAGTTTTACGTTTTAAGTCATTTTTCGTTTTTCAAGTAAGCGAAAAAAATATGTAGTTTTTTAAAAAAAAAATGTTTATTTTGATTACTTAGCCTGCATAAGGTGTAAGCTAATTCTGAAAAAAATAATGTATTGTTTTTGTATATTTTAATAAAGGTATGACAATGAGTATGGCTACAGTCATCGTGTGTGTGATCTTATTAAACATATGGCTTCAAAAGAATGACTTTATTCGGCGCTCTAAGACGAAGAGTTTATCTCAGCAACATTCAAATCTTTGTATTGTTTTTTCTTTTTTTTTCCTTGTTGACGTTATTAGAAATATCTTTGTTGAATAGTATAGTTGATTTTTTATTCAACTAACATGACCTCGAGTCGGATTAGAGTCTAAGATTCTAAACTCTAATTGTATGACTTGAACTAACTTAAATTCTGACCTAATAATTTGGAAATGAAATATCTACAACATAAAGAATTTAACCGCAACTTATTTGTTTACAAATAAATTAGATTATATTGTTTTTCATATTCATGTTTTCCTTCTTGAACATTTTACTTCAGTGTAAATATTTTTACAGTGAGTCTGCATAAAAATGAACTAGTTAAAAATTGTCTAGTCGCTAATCTGTTTTAACACTAGCAACTTGTTTAAGGTTACACCGTTTTAATTCTGCAATTTTTTTTAATTACGCAATGCTTATCATGACTGAAGCGTTTTTCAAAAGTAATTGGGCGCATTATTACAGTTAACATAAAAGTGACAGACCAAAAGGTGGATGGCTTCCGACAAGCTTATTAACCGTTATTAAATTAGAGCTGCAGTTTTGGCTTTACTCGTATGATGCACACAGTTATGCATTTTGACAAAATATACGCGTGTTTTTAAATAAGTAGGTAAGTATTTATGCATAAAAAGAACGCAGTAAGTCGTTTATTTAGTTCTAGTTATAGACTTGATGATAAGATCAAGTTTGCTAAGTTTTTGAAAGAAATCTCACCACAAATTCAATAGAGACGAAAAAAGTAAGAAAAATGAATTATTTTCTTTTACTTATTCTCTGTGGTTTCTTTGTTACATTTTAACATGATTTCTGTATTAGGCATTTTTTTAGTGATGCAATGATTTTTGACAAATTTTCGGTCTAGAGTATGTATAAATATTTTTGTAATTTTTTCACGTCTTTTAGACCAAAAAGGTTTTGAATTTAAAACATTCAATTGAAAAAAAATTTTGAAAATTTCTTGCTTTAATTCCGACTGGACTTTCGACTTTTTAAACCAAAATAGTAATGGTATTTTTTCAGCAAAAAAGTTATAGAAAAAAGAAAATAACTTCCAAACAAACAAAAAATTCTTTTAGTAAATAAATTTAAGCGTGGCTCTGGTTTGTTAGCGCGATTGAGCGCTGAAGCAGTTTTGAAATTAATATCAGTTTACAATTTTTAATATCAATTGAAGTTAAAATTACAACTATGTTGCTGACATAGTCGCAAGTCATTTGACATACAAAGGTTAAGTGAGTTATTGGAAAGTGGCTGCCCGTGGTTGGTATCATACTTTTTTTTATTGTCAATGTGGCAAAATAAGTATATAGACAGTCAATATTTTAACCGTTATGCGCGTTTGAATTTTTGAAGCTAATGCGGTTGCAAATACTTCTTACAGCTTGTAAATGTTGATAAATATAGGTTTTCAAGTGAACGTGGTTGTCAAACCACTGTTTTTAGACGGGGCGCTAAGCTTCCGAAAAATTTAGCAGTACAAAAGAATTAGTTGCACTTGTTAGCGCAGCGTAATCCGCTGCGCCAACAAGTGCAACTGATTTTATTGTACTTGCTAAACTTTTCGGGATTTTTCCACGTTATGCTAATCGCAAAATGTAGAAAAAAAATGAAACATTTTTACGTGTTATAAATAAGTATATAACTCGTTTAAGATATGGTGGCACATTGAGTTTAACTAGAGGTATCATAGAGGTGCTGTAACCCTTAGGGCACACGAAGTGTTAATGACGTTAAAAGTTGGAAGGTAACCCCGGACACATAGTTTAACGATGGTTTTACCTCTATCTTTTTTCACTAGTGAAACACAAATATAACATAATTATTTAGCATTGGACTGTTCTTAACTGAATGATCTTTTTAAAAATTGTTTCCAATATATAAGTAATGGGAATGAAAATGTCAGCATTTAGAAATATAAGCTTTAGCTTTTTACTATTGAATACAAACACTTTTCAAATCTAAGGTCTTTTTATCGGAATTAAATGAATTGCTATAGCAATTTATTTATTTCCGATAATTAGAGTGTGCCGATCCAAAATTAATCGCTTTAATTCTAATCGTATTGACCAAGTTGATCAAAAGGAAGTCAACCTTAACGTTGCAGAGTTATATATTCATCATGTTGCAGCATCGATGGAATGCACTTACGATTTAACCACAAATATTACAGTCAACAACAAAAATATAACATTTAAATTAGATACTGGAGCCCAATGCAACGTCATTCCATACAACGTCTACAACTCTATTCCTGGAAGATCTTCTCTCAAAAAAACAATAATTAGACTAAAATCATATGGTGGAAACAATATTACTGTACTAGGAACTTGCAATCTGACTGTTAAAAAGAATAACATTTCACGAGTGTGCCAATTTTTTGTTGTATCTCTTTCTGATGTAAAACCACTTCTTGGTCTAAGATCCTGCAAATCTCTTGAAATACTAAACATTAACGATGTTGAAATTGATAAAGCTGACATTTTTAAACATTATTGTGACGTTTTTTCCGGCCTTGGTGTAGTTAAAGGAAACTATCATATCGCAGTTGCTAAAAATGCAATCCCAGTCATTCATGCACCAAGGAAAGTACCAATGACTGTCGTACCTAAACTTAAAAGCACACTTAACCGTCTTGTAAAAGCCTCAGTTATCTCAAAGATTTCTAAACCTAAACCTTGGGTACATTCAATGGTCATCGTAGAAAAAAAAGATGGATCCTTAAGATTATGCATTGATCCGAAAGAACTAAACAAGTCTGTTTTAAGACAATACAAAACCACTCCATCTACAAAATAAATCTCTAGCAAACTTTGTGGCAACAAAGTTTTTACTGTCATAGACATGGTTGATTGCTATTGGCATATAAAACTAGATGAACCTTCTTCAGAGCTATGCACATTTAACACCCCTTACGGTCGATACAAATTCAACCGCATGCCATTCGGCATATCATGCGCATCGGATGCTGCACAAGAGATGATTGAAATTAACTTTGGTGATATTCCTAATGTTCTGGCTATCCACGATGACTTGATCATTGCAGCTAAAACAGATGCAGAGCATGATACAATTTTTAAACAAATTCTACAACGAGCTCGTGAGAGAAACATTAGATTCAACCTAAAAAAAATACAATATCGAGTACCTGAAGTCAAGTATCTCGGGAATATAATCAGTCATGAAGGAATAAGAATTGATCCTGATAAAACCAAAGGCATATCTGCATACCCATTGCCTGCATGTCAAGCAGATTTGCAACGGCTCTTAGGAATGGTCAACTATCTGCGACAATTCATCCCAAATATGTCGGTTTAATGTTTTCCAGTGCTATGGAAAAAATTAAACAGGTTCTTTCATCTTCTCCTGTACTCTCATTCCTCGACACATCAAAAGATGTCCAGATTCAGGTAAACGCATCTTCACACGGATTAGGAGCCTGTATTATGCAAGAAGGTCACCCGATCAGCTATACACCTCGTAGTTTAACTATAGCAGAACAGAGATATGCCCAGATAGAGAAAGAACTTTTAGCAATCGTTTTTGCTTGTGAACGTTTCAACCAATATATCTATGGGCGACAGGTCTCTATAGAAAGTGATCACAAGCCTCTTGAATACATTTTACACAAGCCGCTGTCAGAAGCACCACCTCCCATACAAAGACTTCTGATAAGACTCCAAAAATATCAAATAGTAGTATAATATGTTCCAGGAAAAGATCTACACATTGCTGACTCTTTATCACGTGCCCATCTCAACAATTTTGACGAGGATGATAGCCTAAATGAGAACTGCAACGTTATGGTCCATACTTTAGTTCAAAATCTGCCAATATCAACAGATAGACTAAAGCAATTACAGCACGACACTAAACTTGACTCTGTGCTCTCTCAAATAACAAACTATATAACTTATGGTTGGCCCCGAAACCGACAAATATTTTGCAGTAAAGAAAAGAAATATTGGCCCATCAGAAACAACTTACACCTAGCAGAGGGAATAATTCTCAAAGAAAATAAAATAGTCATACCAACTGCTATGAGATCCCTCATATTAATACAGCTTCATTTATCACACTTTGGCACCGAAAAGATGAAAGCTAGAGCTCGAAACACTGTTTACTGGCCAGGACTTACAAGCGACATTGATAAACTAATACTTAATTGCCAAAAATGCCTTAAATACCGTAATAACAACAAAAAGGAAAAAATCATTAAACCGACATTCCTGACTTACCGTGGAGTAAAGTAGGATCAGACATATATGAGTTGCGTGGAAAAATATATGTAATTGTTACAGACTACTTTTCTAAATTTATTGAGAGCAGTGTCATTCCTGACAAAACGGCATTCTCTGTAATTAAATTCATGAAAACCATTTTTACTCGTCACGGAATACTTTCAACTCTCATTGCCGATAACAACCCCTACAACAGCGCAGAGCTCCTTAACTTTTCAAAAGAATATGGGTTCAACTTCACTCCATCAAGTCCTAACTACCCCCAATCAAATGGTCTCAGTGAAATGGGCGTAAAAATTATGAAGAAAATACTTAAAAAATGCGACAACCTTAAACTTGGTCTTCTAGAATACCTCAACATGTCTCTCACAGGTATGGAATACTCTCCATCCCAACTTCTCATGAACAGAAGAACGCAAACAACCCTACCTGTCCACCATGATTTACTTATACCAGCAATTCCTTTAAATGCTTATAGTCAGATCACCAACAGAAATCATAAAAAACAATACCATGATCGGAACGCATCTGAACTCCCAAATCTCGTAGCAAATGACACCGCCCGGATGAGAAAAGATGGAACATGGAAGAAAGCGACAGTTAAAGAAAAACTAACGTTACCCAGATCTTATAACGTGGTAGATAAGTACGGAAGAGTATATCGGCGCAATCGTAAACATCTGATTAAAACCAATGAACAACCATTAGCATATCAGCATGAACAACTTGATTTACCATACGAATTACCGGCAACTATCACACCTCCTACATCAAATGAGAAAACAGCAAACAATGAAATCAAAGAAGCTACAAGTATTCATGAAACTCCATCGACTGAACCGCAGCCTGACGTTCGAAGGTCGTCAAGGACTAAAAACAGACCTGCCTACTTGAGGGACTTCATTTAACTGTGTATATTATAAATAACTTATTTAACTATATAATATAAAGACATCTTTAAAAAAAAAAAAAAAAAAAAATTTATCGAAGGAAGATGTAATATCCGTGTTCGGCATAATACACATATGCCTCGTGTTATTATCATTACCTAAAATAAATATGGCGGTATGGACGCTTTAAACTTTATGTTGTATTTGATTCTTAATCTAGCATTATCCTTAGAATATTATACCTTAGAATATTACAGAAACAATTTAATCTTTTAAGCTCTTTGTTCATATATTCATAAAGATCTTTGATTGAGTTCAAGGAATAAAATAAGTTTGTATCATCGGCAAACATAATTACATCAAGTTTATCCGAGACTTTTGTAAGGTTGTCAATATATAGAAGAAACAGAAGTGGTCCAAGAATGGAGCCTTGGGGGACACCGCACTAAACTCTTAGTAATTTTGAGTGTTTATAATTATCTGAAAAAAAACATATAGTTGTCTGTTGCTTAGATAGTTTTTGAACCAGTCAAGAGTTATGTTTTTTATCCCATAGCTTTCCATTTTTTTAAGTAAGATATCATGATCTAGATCTAGATCTAGAATTGCGTGTTCAGTTGAATATTGTTTTAGGAAACCGAATTGCTTTTATTTAGAATTTTTGTTTGGATTAAATACTCATACAATCTGTTAAAGATTACTCTTTCGAGAAGCCTAGAAAAGGTAGGGAGTACTGAGATAGGTTTATAATTATTAACTAAGTATGTTTCACCTGTTTTAAATATTGGTACTACTTTAGCTACTTTAAGCTTGTCTGGTACAACTCCTGTTCTAATCGAAGACTTTAAAATTTCAAATATTGGTTTATTTATTGTTGTAAAGACATTTGCCACTACGCTACTACAGATATCATCGATAACTGGAGTTTTATTTAATTTTAAGGAATTTAGAGCAACATTAAGTTCTTGGTAGTTTAGTTCTTTGTAGTTTATTTCGCTCTGGGTATCACTTAGGTATGATTTGAATGAGATGTTAGGAGACTTAATTTTTGAGGCAAGATTAGGGCCAATGTTAACAAAAAATTCGTTGATTTTTTCAGCAATCGTATTTTTGTCACTGTACTCTATATTATTTATGATTATTTGAGCAGGTAAACTATTTTATTTTACTTTTTTGTTCCCAATTATTTCTTTAATAGTATTCCATGTTTTTTTAATGTGATCAGTTGCATTTTTTATTTGGTTTGAGTAGTAATTTTTGGGGCGACTGAATAAATGCGAATTTCATAACTGCGAATCTGCATAATTGCGACTGTCATAAGTGCGAACTGGCATAAGTGCGAACTGGCAGAAGTGCGAACTGGCACAAGCGCGAACTGGCATAAGTGCGAATCACTTGCAAAAACTGGCATAAGTGCGAACTAGCACAAGCGCGAACTGGCATAAGTGCGCCGAAAGAATTTGCAAACATTGGCATAAGTGCGAACTGGCATAAGTGCGAAATAATTGCAAAAACTGGCATAAGTGCGAACTGGCATAAGCGCGAATTAGCATAAGTGCGCCGAAAGAATTTGCAAACATTGGCATAAGTGCAAATTGGCATAAGTGGCGAATTGGCAAGTTTGCACTTATGCCAATTCGCACTTATGCCAATTCGCACTTATGCCAATGTTTGCAAATTCTTTCGGCGCACTTATGCCAGTTCGCGCTTGTGCCAGTTCGCACTTATGCCAGTTTTTGCAATTGATTCGCACATATGCCAGTTCGCACTTATGCCAATGTTTGCAAATTCTTTCGGCGCACTTATGCCAGTTCGCGCTTGTGCCAGTTCGCACTTATGCCAGTTTTTGCAATTGATTCGCACATATGCCAGTTCGCACTTATGTCAGTCTTTGCAACTGCTTCGCACTTATGCAGATTCGCAGTTATGAAATTCGCACTTGTTCAGCCTCCTCGTAATTTTTCTTCGAACTTTTTTTTATTTTTTCAAATAAATTTTTGTATTGTTTGTAAGTATTTAGATTTTTTAAATACTTGATGTAGAGTTTTTGTTTTTTTTTGAAGATTTTTTTATACCTCTGATAATCCTTGGACATTGTTAGTATTTTATTTTTAATTCTTGTTCTATAATTGGGAAGTGGTTATCATAGTGCTTTAAGAATATTTCTATAAATTCATTATAATCGGAACTGGTATGCCCAAGGTTGCATTCTTGGTAAATCCTATCCCACCTTACTGCCGATATTGAGTCTTTAAACTGTTGAATAGTTAAATTAATAATTTTTCGTTTATAGACTTTGATTTTAGCGTTATTATTTTTCGTATCTTGAAAAAAGGAAAAGTAAATCGGAAAGTGATTGGATATATCCGTTTTGATTACACCTGCTTTTAATAAAGGATTATATAATGAATTAGTCAATATGTTGTCTATTGCAGTGATTGAATTAAATGTTACCCGGGTTGGTTTGTTTAATATAGGAAAGATGTAGTGTTGAAACATATCGTCAGGGTTGCATGGTTGTAACCAAATGGTTTAAACAATTGGTTTAAACCATGGTTTAAACCAATTAAAAAAATGTTGGTTTAAACCAAATTAATGTTTATTTAAAATGATTTGAACTTACAACAGAAAACTAAAACAGGGTTATACAGGGTCACAACAACAAATGAAAAGCTCTCAGCCCAATTTAACGTCAGCTAATAAATATTTGAAAATAGATAAGTTTTTAACACAAGCAAGCCTTAAAGAGAAAGATTTATTTGATCTGCAACTTGGTAGATTTATATTTAGTACAAACTCTAGCTTCAGAACAGTTGAACACAAAGAATTTTATATATAAAAAATAAAAAATTTATCAATATGCTTTATCCAGGATACACTCTACCTAATAGAACTCAAATTGGAGGAGAAATATTAGATAGGGTTTATGCAGAAGAAATTGTAAATGTAATGTATTGAATGGTAAAATTGAAGCCATGTCTTTAGATGGCTGGAGTAAAGTACATAATGAACCTATAGTTTGTATCTCTGTAATTCCAGATAAAATTAACATTTTAGTAGAAACAATCAACACCTCTTGTCATTCACATACTGGTGAATATCTTACACAATTAGCAAGAGAAGCAATAGATTCTGTAAGATGTAAATTTGGATGCACAGTAAAAAGCTTTGTGACTGACAATGCAGCTAATATGAAATCAATGAGACAAGTACTGTCATCTGAAAGAGATATTATCATAACTTTTGGGTGTGCTGCTCATATGCTGAATCTTTTAGCAAATGATCTTAACATTGAAAATGTGAGCATATGTTACACAAATAATAAAATATATAAGAAATAATCATAAAGCTGGAGCAATTTATAAATTAAATGGAGGAGCAAAATTGCCACTTCCTACTGAAACTTGCCGGAATTCTGTATGTGATTCACTTGAAAAATATGTCAACAACTGGAGCATCATTTTCACAATGTTTGAAAAAACTAAAGACTTAGATCCTATGATTGGTAAAAAAGTATATGATATACAGATAAAGCGAAACACAGAAGATTTATTAAAAATATTAAAACCAATTGCAGTAGCTCTAGATAAGTTGCAAAGAGATCAAACAAAAATAAGTGTTGAAATTTTTAAAGATTTGATAACTGTTGAAATTTTTAAAGATTTGATAAACAGTTTATCATTTTTAACAAACGAAAAAAAAAATTGAATCTAGATACCTTCAGACTGTCAATGATGCTCATTTCCAGGCAAACAGAATAGATTCTAGATATTTTGAATGTAATCTTTCTGAATATGAAAATGAAGCTGCCATGAATTTCGCAGAAAGAGTTCAAGAATTTGTTACCAATAATATTCAAATTAAAAGCCAAATCTGCTCCATTCGATAAAAGCTATTTGTATAGTGAATCTGTTATAAAAAATGTATCACCAATATAATGGTGGAAATCTCTAAAAATTATGGATTGTAACATAATGGGTATTGAAGGTTTATTAAATGCACCAGCTTCTAGTGCTGGAATTGAAAGAATTTTTTCAACTTTTGGCCTTGTTCATTCTAAGTTAAGAAATCAATTGGGTTTAGAAAAAGCAGCAAAGCTTGTATTTATATATAGAACATTAAACAATGATGTATTGAATAATTTTGATGAAATATTACAGTAATATTGATAAAGAATATAGTTTACTCAAATAAAATGCATTATACTTTTTTTTAATTTAAAAGGATAACTAAATACGGCATTATTTAATAAAAACCTAATTTTAACCAAAAAACCATGTTTTTTTTTAAAAAAACCTATGGTTTTTGGTTTTTTCAAAAAAACCGGTTTTTTTGCAACCCTGCATATCGTCAAAAAAAGTTTTGGTAACAGCATCTTCATCGTACTGTAATCAGTTTATATTTATGTCTCCAATACAGAATAATATTTTGTGCTCTTTGTTATTTTTAAGAAATATTTGTCTTAGGTGATTTGAAAAGTTTTTTATATCACCTTCAGGTGGTCTGTAACAGGTGGGCACCAGTATATTTTTTAATTTTTCATTTATTATTTCAATTGTAAAGACCTCACCATCGGCATCAGAAACCGAAAGATTGTCTCTAATTTTAGCAGTCAGATCATTATGAATATATGTTATAATTCCACCTCCTCGTTTTTGAACTTTTCGCTCATAAGATATTAGTTTGCAGTTCGGAATTATTAGGTTTGAATTAATTCTGGATGATTCGTCAGAGCACCAAGTTTCTGTTAAGCAAATCATACTGAACAAATAGTTACATTCTATAAGAAAATGTTTTAGTTTGTCAATATTGTTAATTATACTTCTTATATTTATGTGTATCACCGTAAAGTCACTGTTTAATGATTTTAATTCATTTTTAAAAGTTACTAATTCAAAAAACCACGAGTTAAAATTATTTTCATTAAAAAAATGCTAATCTGGATCGAAAGAGTTATTAAGTAAAAAGTTATTAACCGATTTGAAAACATTAAAGTGTTGCGTTTTGTAATCTATTGTTTGTTTACCCATTAGTTAAAAAAATTAACTTTGTTGTGAATATGCAATACGCGGAAAATGTAAACAGTTTTATGTGTGTTGTTGTTATTATAAATATTTTAATGGATCTCGTAATTCCAAATCCTAGAAAGGGGAAAGAAAGTTATCCTTGGGATTACAAACATAAAAAAATAAAACAAGAACGTTTAATGGGACAGTCATACATAAATCATAAGGGAAATGAAGTCCCACCAAAGTACCCTAAGTTTACTTGCAGGTAAGTTTCAAACATCCAATGTAGTATATATATATATATATATATATATATATATATATATATATATATATATATATATATATATATATATATATATATATATATATATATATACACTATATATACATTTACATATTGTATATTTAAATCATTTTAAACTTATCATAACTTTAATGTTTACATGAAACTATACTAAAATTATAAAAAATACTATGCTATAAGATTTTGAAACATTAATCAAATTTCATGAAAGCATAAGTTTAAAATAATTTAGATATATTATATGTTTATATGTCTAAAATTTATAGAATAGCATACTTAAAAACATTTTAACTTTAAAACCTAACCTTAAGTTCAAACCAGCTATAATACTTAGATATGGGTATACCTGTATTATACAGGTATGATGAGTAAAATGACTTTAAAGTAAATAATTTACAGGTTTTACATATTAAACCTTTCTTGAATAGAAGTTTGATATGCCTGAGTTTTGTTATGATTATTTTTTCAGATAGTTAACATACACTAAATAGTTATCTTGTTATAGTAAGCTTAGGCCTATATAGTTCTTGAGAGTATAACATAGGTGAAAGCACTAAAAAGTCAAATACTCTTAATATGATTTGGTCTATTTCCCTACAACTTTGGTGGCAATATTGTTCTCTACTTAAGATTATAAATAATGCTGTGTATTTTTAATAAAAACGTTTTCTAGCTTATTTTAATTGTATATTATTTTTTCTGATTTCTTTTTTAAGGTGCTATAAAATGTGTTTGGAAAACTTTGGAAAGGCTAACTGTGTGGATATCTTTTCCAAATTTTATGATATAAAAAACAAAGACAAACAAGATTTTTATATTCAAGGATTGATAGATTTCACTAAAGTTAAAAAAAGAGTTGAGCATCAAAAGAATCTTGAAAAACCAAAACAAACCAAATAGCTTCTTTTATCATGTGGTTGTAGGCAATATACGCGTAGAAATATGTTGCAGGGCACTTTTATCTGTCTTAACTATTAGTGAAAAATGATTAAGAAGAATAAGGAACCTTGGAATAATCCCTGAAGATAAAAGAGGAAAAGGTATTACTAATTGTCTTTCTCAAAATGTTTATGACATTGTTAGTAATCACATAAGATCATTTCCACTCAAGGAATCACATTACTCAGGCAAAAAGTATATTACTTCAATGCAAGTTTAAATGTAAAATTATGTGGCAACTTTTTTGTGATAAAAATCCAGATTTAAAAGTGAGCAAGTCTTTTTACTGGAACCATTTTAAAACAAATTTTAACCTTCAGTTTGGGCGCCCACAAGTGAAGACTTGTTGTAAAAAGAGCAGCGCTGACTGATTAAGATGTAAAATTTAAAATTTTACATTGCTTTAAAACATGAAACATCAGAAGATAGCTCAAAGGAGGAGCACATTCTATCATTGGCATTTGACTATATGAAGACGCTAAGCATGTCAAAAATACCTGTCCGACAACTTTATTACATAAGACAGCTATCAGTCAATGTTTTTTCTATACATGACATTTAAGAAGAAAAAAGTCATATATATATACCATGAAGGTCAAGGAAGAAAAGGGCCTAATGAAGTCGCGACTTTTTTAAATGATCTCACTAGGAGCTCTTGTCCAAATTGGAGGAGTCACTGTTGAAGATGCAACATGGCTGAAGAAGAAATATTGAAGGACTGCATGTAAAAGTAAAGAGACTAGAAAATTTTTAGAAAGTTTGGGGGTTACATTTGAAGCTTAGAGCCGCTTACTGTCCTTCGGGGAATGGCATCATTGAAAGAAATCACCGAACTGTCAAAAGAGTGGCAAAGCAATAAAATATTTCCATATCGGAGGCTGTTTATTCGTACAACGTCTCAATTGATAAACAGGGAGCAAGTCCGATGAGTAAACTGCACGCCTATGCCAAAGGATCAAAGGATTGGACGAAAAGGATAAGCTGTCAATGTGCCCGAAAACTCACGAGTTGGTGTGTGGCTGAAGTCACCCGAGGCACGATGTGTGACAAAATGGCGTCCAGGTACCATTTCTCGGGATGTGTCAGAACAATTGGTTGATGTAGACGGGATGCCGCCCCACATAAAGCACATCAGAACAAGAAGCGGAACGCAGCAAACTCGAATAAACAATATGACTGATATAGAAATAGAGGTAGGCAATAATAATACAAGTTGCGGCGAAAACATGGAGACAAGGCCGGCAAACGAGGACACGAATCATCTGGAGACTGGCTACAAGGTCCGGGAAAACCAAAGTCCCTCTGCGGAGGAGTATCAAGAACGACGGATATCCCTTCAATGGACCTTTCCCATAAATCGGCAAAAACGCAATGCATTGTGGTAGTTGTATTCATTTAAATCAAAACAAATGTCGAAAAGCCTAATAAATTTTAACAGTGATGTTCAATTATGTGAAAACAGTGAGATTGAACTTTGTGAAAACAGTGAAATTGAACTTTATGAAAACAGTGAAGATGATAGTGAAATTACTGAAGGTGAACTCACTTTTAACGGAGAAGTTGAACTTTGCGAAAACAGTGAACCACTCTTTTCACAAAGTTTAACTTCACTCTTTTCACAGAATTCGATCTCACTGAGAGAAGTTGAACACAGTGAAGTTGACTTCAGTTCAACAAGTGGTGGATGTACTTGTTGTGTACCAAATTGTTTTAATAATTCTAAGCGTAATAAAAACTTATCATTTTATGTTATACCCAAGGGAAAAGTGTTAAGAAAGTTATGGTTAGCCAAAATTAGCAGAAAAGACTTTAGTCCTTCTTCTTCACACAGAGTTTGTTCAGCACACTTTCAAGGGAACAAAAAAACTTATATGAATAATGTTGCAACAATTATTCCAAAAACAGTTAAGCTAACTGCTCGTGTACCAAGGAAAACCAAAAATAGCCTTGGTTTAATACATAAAACAATACAAATACCTTATAATGAAGAACTATCGACACCTGTTTTAAGCTACGAAGAAACATTAAAACAAGAAAATAAAATTCTTAAAGATCAAATTGAGGACATTATAAAAGAAAAACAAGCGTTAGAAAACACTCAAAAAGAAGCTATATGTAAGCTCAATGACAAAATACTTCTATCACAATTTACAGTTGAAAGGTTTAAACATAACAAAGAACATTTCAAATTTTACACAGGTTTTGAAAATTTTGAACTATTTAAAGTAGTCATGAAGTTTTTAGAACCAGAAATATATTCACTAAATTATTGGGGTTCAATGTCTACTGTTGCTGACGATTTAAGTGAAAATTCTTCATCTAAAACAAGAGGAAGATCACGTATATTAAACGTTGAAGAGGAATTTTTCATGGTGCTAATTCGACTACGTTGCGCCTTTCCTATAGAAGATTTAGCAATACGGTTTAATATTTCATCAAGCACTACCAGTAGGATATTAATTACTTGGTATGATTTTTTGCACATAAAATTTAGATCAATTCCAATATGGCCAACAAAAAAACTAGTTAATGAAACAATGCCTAGCTGCTTTAAAGATGTATACCCTAATACTCGTGTAATTATAGACTGTACAGAAATATTTACTGTGATGCCAACTAGCTATCGCACTCAATCAGCTATGTTTTCAAAATATAAACATCATCACACAGCAAAGGGTTTGATTGGTATTGCACCGAGTGGTGCCATTACATTTGTATCTGATTTATATGCTGGAAGATCAAGTGATAAACAGATAACAAATCACTGTGGCATACTAAAATTATTAGAAAAAGGTGATAGCCTGATGGCTGATAGAGGTTTCGATATCGTAAATGACTTACCAAAAGGAATTAGTCTCAACATACCACCATTTCTTGAAGGCGATTTTCAACTTACATTGGAAAAAGAATTAGAAACAAGACGAATTGCATCTGTGCGAATTCATGTCGAACGTGCAATTGCAAGAATCAAAAACTACAGAATATTACAAAACACATTTCCACTTTCAATGGCTGCTGACATGAACAAAATATGGGTCATAGTTTGTTATTTAGTTACTTTTCTGCCACCTCTAATAAAAACTGATAGCAAATAATGTAACCAGACAAAAAAAGAAACATTTTATAAATATTCTGTAAACGTTTATTTTACTTTAAATATTTCTGATGACATAAATTTGAAATAAAAATCTGTTAACTCTGGAAAAATAATTGTATTCCATAATTCCGCATCATACTCTATTGTTTCGATGTGCAATGATTTTTCTGTGTATACAATAAAATCAATTGTTTTAGTTTCTGTTAGTGCCATAACGCCTTGACACTGATAGTAATAAGGATGGTTTATTTTTAATTTTGGAGCACCATCGTTAAATTTCAAATAAAAGTTTTTATCTTGACACGCTTCTTTAATTGTTAAATGTTTTTTTGAAGAAGGACATTTTACTTCAAGTACTTTTTCAGCGCTAACTACTCCATCAGGGCTACAACCCAACCAAGGGCATTTTGGGTTTATAAAAAAACCACATCGAGTAACACTTGACTTCGTTATGTTTTCATTTAGTTTTATTGCTATATCTTCATTAACCTTTCCCCACATACAGTTTTCTCCTGCTTTGATATTTTTTGTTTGTAAACATTTTTTTAAAATTGATGTAGGGTAAATTTTTTTCCACCTATTTATTACAGTACCAAAATTTGAAGCTGTCAATCGTTTGCATCTTTCTTGATACCATAATGTACTTTCAGATTGTTTAACTGTATTGACTTCAATATTTTTAGCTTCCTCAATATCAACAATTAAATGTAATTCTACAAATGCTTTTTGTTCAGTAGACAAACAACTTAAATCAATGACTTTTTTTAAATTGTCAAATAGAGTAATAATAATCAATCGGTCATCTTTTTTACTAAAAGGTTCTGCAATATCATTGTCTATAAATGTTGACAGAGATGAATTAAAAAAGGAACATGCCTGAAAGTTATTATCACGAATTATTGAAGATATATATGTCCCCTGGCAGAGATTTTCTAAACCTTTACAAAGAGTTTGAAGTTGTAAAGTTGAGGTTTCGTAACAATTTGGTAATGAATGGTATCTACGTGTTCCTGAAACTAAAGGTCTTTTTCGAGTACTATTTTTGTCTTTAAAAGCGTCAGCTTTTTCAAAATTTAAGTTTGAAAACAAAATTGCTTCAGAGTTGGATGATTCACCTGGTACATGCCATATCTGTAAAACATCAGTACATGTTTCTGTTTCTGGGACCACTTTAATGTCTAACTCTTTATAATCAACTTGTTGATATAATGATGCAGCAACATGCATACAACAGCCCCCCGCACCAGCTTTACAATGGCATTTCGAATAAAGTATTTCACCAGTAGATTGGCACAAGTGTATAAAAACTTCGTATTGTTTACGTTTCATAGAAGCAGCAACATTAGACTTAACAATAAACAAATTTATGGATGCTGTTACATTCGCTTTAACACATACATTTTTGACATAGTTTTCTTTAAATAAACGATAGCCAAGAGTTTGGTGTTTATTGGCTCCTTTTTTACAATTATCAATATGTATAGTATCATTAACAAGATATTTCTTGATAAAATTGTGAGATATATTTGGTAAAAGTGAAATGTCTCTTGACCAAGTTGATATACTCTTGTTTATAGATTCTTCTTCGTCAACAGCAATAAGCTCATCATGCTTAAGTTCCCGAAACATAGCTTTAGATGCCTGGCAAGAGTTCTGAAAAGAACTAGCATCAATTTTATTTTCTAAATTAGCATTAAAAGAACTAATCATTATAATAATATTTAATTCCTAATACTTTAATCGGATTGTTTTGATTTAAATGAATACAACTACCACAATGCATTGTGCAGTTGCCGATTTATGGGAAAGGTCCATACTCTAACGATTGTTGCTCTTCCGACTGTGATTCTTGAGGACCAAGCAGGAGTGTAATTGAATTGCGTGGGAGAAATTATGTACGACGGTTTTGACTGACATATTTTCCTTGAGAAAATATAAATATACTTAAAGCGGTTTTTTTTATGAACACATTTGAGGTGATTTGTAAAGTATAAATTGAACGTGAAATTTTTGTAAAGAGAGTTTTTTAAATGAGTAAAAAGAAAGATTTTGAAATTGTAATGTTCTCGCTGCCTGCGAGAAAATTACAGTTTGTAAAGCCCATTCTCTTACCTCTAAGCATTTTAGTTTTGTAAATATATTTAGGTTCACATTTTGCTTCCATATCATACCTATAAAAATCTAACTCTGCTCCTAATACTTTTTTGGTTTTTAAGGTGTCACCTAACAATACATATTCATCATCTGCTTCCTTTAAAGTCAACCACACCTTTGTTCTTAATTTTAACAACTCATTTACAAATTTAGCTTTTTGAAGAAAGCTTTTCTTTTAGTTGTTTTTTTAGCTTTCTGTTTTTCAGACAATCTTTCACTCATTTCAAACTTTATTTTCTAAATGACGTTGTTTGTATTTATCTTTTATTTTATTAAAGTTACTTGAAGCGCTTTTAAGCAACAAGTCACGCTCATCCAAAGTCTTTTTATCCAACCAGTCTAGTATTTTATTTTTATACCACATAGTATAAGTTTGTATATTTTGTATTTTGGCATAAGTTTTGTTGCGAATTACTATTCCGAGAGCCCGCACTTCAGCTAAATATAAATTGTTGTAAATATCTTCTTTAACTGCAAGTAAAGGATTATTTAGGTTCGGCAAATTTTGAAGAAACTCTAAAATATCCTTGGAATGAAAATACAAAGTTGCAGCATTATAATAGAGTATATTAAATCGGTTACCAACAAAGGGTGCTAGCATACACTTACTTTATCCTTTAACAGCAAGAAATGCATTAAAATACCTTTAACATGAAAAGCATTAGATGCAGTTCTTATCAATTTAGTGGCACCTGATTCTGCAGTATTTAATGATAAAAATATTTTCATAACTACTGTTTAAAACTAACTTTTCAAAAGATTTAATTGTTTTATCAGAGATTTTGTATCAATTGAGGAAAGCAGATATTTTATAAAAGTATAATTATTTTACTTTTCGTAAAAGTTTTTACTATGACATGAAAAATAAAAAAAATTGGTCTAAATCTATTTTGAAAAAGTATACTTTATCTATAAAAAACTGCAAAAATTTTGTCTACGGAATTCTTCACGTGACTGAAGTACCTAATACATGATGAAATCTTTAAAAATAGTTTTTTGTTCTTTAAATCAAATAATAATATAAATTTTTTTAAAAATGGCTGCCAATTTCCCGAAAAATAGTCAAAAAGTCACATAACAATATCAGAGGTTCTCGTACTTATCTTTTACTTCGTTTATAAAAAAATTAAGTGTGTTAGGCCCATATTTAGTTAGAGATTTTAATGTGAATTCATTACTTTAGGTTTTACGACTTTTTGAATATCAAAAATATCAATATTTACAAGAAAAAATAAGATATCTCAAGATATATTTATTAACTTTCAAAATCTCTAGCTAAAAAGAAAGATATTAATGCAAGTATCAATTTCAAAAACTGTATAGAAGAGGTAACATAGTGGTTTATTGAGCATCTTTTTGTAGACTTATTTATTATGATTTAAATAATACAAAGAATGTGTACTATATTCATATAATACATGTTCAAAATACATATATTCTTCCATGAACAAAAAATATAAATTATATTTCAACATATTAAAACATTAAGACATTCAACTTTTGACAAATTAAGTCATGAACCTTGGTTACTTAACTGCATATTTTAGTGTTTACTGAACCAAACGTAAAAATATTCTAGTCTACACGACATTTAGTTTTAATAGTCACGCGAACAATTCGCGCTGAAAGATTTTTGGCCAAAAATTAACAAAAAAATATGATTTTATATCAACTTTGTTCATTAAAGTACATAAAATTTTACAAAACTTGACAATTCAAAACAACTATGACTTTTAGAGTACTAAGTATTATTTTAAAAGTTAAGATTTAAAAAAAATTGTTTTGTTTTTCAACAGTTTTTATCACTCTCAGTTTTTATCACTCTCAGTTTTTATTACTCTCAGTTTTTATCACTCTCAGTTTTTATCACTCTCAGTTTTTATCACTCGTAGTTTTTATCACTCGTATGTAAAAGTCAATTATTAGTTAAAAGTATAAAAACAATGTTCAATGGGCCAGAATTTTACTTTTACTTACTTTTACTGGACAAAACTTAGAGCTAGTTGTATAAAAAAGATTTAAGGATAAATGTCTGTATGTTGTATTACGTATGAATTTAATTTAATTAATTAAGATAAATATCTGCATTTATGTATTACGTATAAATTTCTACTAATTTGAACCTGTTCATTGGAAAGATCACTCAAGGCATCTTCGGTTATCATTTAAATCAGAAAACTTATTTACGTGCTTTTAACTTTATCAGGATTTGTAGCATTTTTCATGAGAACAACTAAATCTAAGATCTCTAGTGGCATTTTTATTGGAATTAATGCCGATGCTTCAGCAGAATGCTCAGCTCTTTAAGCGAGTTAGCTATTTTTTGAATTGATTTGAATTTAATTGCTCTATTATTACCTTAGATCATTTTCTTCTATCACCTAAATCTTCCAAGTCCTTGCTCATTCACCTGGACCTCCTGCAACGCCTTCTCTGTCAACTGTTATAACTTTACGCATCTAAGTTTGCTCATGTTTCAGTCTTGAGAAGGTTCTTGAATGTTTCTGCAATTTAGATCAGAGTTTACATTTAAATATTAATAGAGTTTTCTCAAGATTTATCTTTTCAGGTTCATCAATACTTTTAAAGTATAGACCTTCTCGTCTACAAAACTCACGTAGAAGAGCCTCAAGTAAATTATCATAATTAATTCCTAACTCTGGAATGATAGAAACTAAATTTATTCTTATTATGATCAATGTCAGTAATGAACTGTTCTTGCTATTTTATACTCAAATTTTAATTACAAATTTTTAAAACATGCAATATGCCATCAAATCTTGATCTTTTTTTTTGAGGTTTGTAAATTAGAACCATGCTAGAGCACGAGTTTTTAACTCATAGGAACTAAATGTGTTATTAATATGATCAATGTATGCAGTGAACTATTGTTCGTTTCTTATTACTCAAGTTTTAATTATAAACGGAAAAAAATTATACAAATAAAAGGATCTATAAAGACTCATCAGCATTTCTGATGAGTTGAAGTGTAAGTGAAGTTGAAGTAGTGAAGCAATAACAATTAAGATAAAGAAATTCTTGATGTTTTATTATAAAATGCTTTTAAACAAACAAACCTAAGAAAACGATTAAAAAACAAAGTAGGAAAAAATTGGTATATACTATTAATAGTCAGTATAACACAATAGTCAATATTAATAAATTTAAAGTTAAACAAAAAAAAATTATAGATCACATAAATCCAGGGGCACCGAGAGTCTTTACGCCGCCTGGCACAGTAACCCTGGTTAGCGCTCCTATTTTTTTTAATTTTCTTATATTATCAGTGAATGACCTTTTTTTTTATTACCATCTTTAGAGATAAGCCGGTTACGACACACTGTCCCTTTCGCCTTTCCGCCTCTTAGAGCCACCTGCATAAATTACACAAAAAATATCCTGAAACTAATTGACAGCATTTTTGATGAGTCCAAAATCTATAGATATTACATCTAAACCAATCTTTTTTGTTTCTAGACTGATTCCACCACAAACCACATACATAATATTCACTATTTTCTGATAAAATGTTCTCATCATGAATGGGGCCTTTTAACAGCTACATTTTTTTTTTGAAAATAACTAGAAGCAACTTCTTTTCACTTAGTTTTAAGATGTTTTAAAATCTTAGTTTTAAGATATTTTAAAAACTAAGTGAAACTAACTTCTTTAAACAACATTTTAAAAAGATTTTTTAATTCTTTTCTTGTATGAAAAACTTGTGATGATTTTTTTGTTAGTTTTAAGTTAGGTATGAAACTATATCATTCAAATGAGACATAGAATCTATGGTATTTTTTACTTTAATATTGAATCCAGGAAAACAACTGAAGACCACACGGGTAAACCAACAGATGTCGACTTTTTGAAAATTTCAAGTTTTATATATTTTTATGATATTTTAGTACTAAGCTATTTTAATTTGAAAATTCATTACAAAAAAAACTTTGTTTTAAGGTTCTAAGTTCATTTTAAAAAAAGGGCTACTTTGAAACAACCACTGTTGTCCAATGTTTACCGCGTAAAAAACACAGTTGTCCAAGTTATTTATAACTAAACCAATGATAATAAAAACGTAAGTCACATGACTAATTTTATCCTTAAGAAAATTACGTCGGATGAAGTAAATAACATTACGTTCACAGAAAAACATTAAAAAAAAAAACTATATATATATATATATATATATATATATATATATATATATATATATATATATATATATATATATATATAATTAATAAAAATTCTTTTTTAATAATGATAAAAATTTTCTCTTGAATTATTTCAACTTTTGTTTTTATTCATAAAGTGTACCTATTGTATCCTAACAAAGTAAAAAATCGACTCAATAAACTGATTTTGATTGTTGGAAACAGATGGCTAATGATGTATGCTCTACGCAGCATGATTTTAAATTATTAATTATCTCAAATGTTAAAGATATCAAACTGATTTGCAATTTATGTGCTAGGCAAAATATAAAATGAAAAGTTTTGGATTAATTTTATTATCTAGTTTATAAAACTGAAAAACTTGACACCATTACTAATTCACTACTAATTAGAACTCTGTTGCATTCTGTATGGGCATGACACCTATAGAATGTGACAGAAACATGGCCATTGCAAAATTTTCTGTCAGAAACACTAGACGATCTCACAAAAAACTATAACAATTCAATATTATATATAAACATGCATGTGAAAAATATCTGAAGTTTGCAGAGTTTCAAAGCCGAACTTCTTGGTTGTTTGTTCATTTATGTTCACTTAGAGAAATTGAAATATTAAAGGCTAATTAAAATTTATTTATATGGAAAATTGAAAATATTTAATTTTATGTGTGTTATATCCCATATGTTTAGATCAAAGGTTGATGTGTTCACAACTAGTTTTTGTATGGTTTAGACAAACTTGATATAGAGTGATGAAACACAGACATCATAGAATCATCTATGCATAGATGATACCATGGTAATGTACAACTACAACGATGATGAATAGATGGGGTTGATGAAGAGATTAGGTTGCGATGGTATTTTGTATAATATTAAAAAAAAACTTTAATATAATTTTTTATTTGAACTTTTTTGTTTGAAAAGAAGGGGGGGGGGGGACGGCTTCATTATCCCATCACACACTTAGTACGTTGTAGTTGTATATTACAATGTGTTACCATCTACTTTTAAAAAATTAAGTGCTCTAAAAGGTTACATGCTAACGTGGTTTATAAGTTGATGAATTTACAATGAAAAAATCACATGTCCAAAATGAGTGTCTTGTTTTCAAAAGAACACTGTGAATAAATAAATCTTGTATTTTACACAAAAACTGCATTTATATATTGTGTTAGGACTAAAATGTCATAAAAATATACTTTTAATTAAATATATTATTAATAAACAGATATCTAATGTCACTAAACACTAAATTTCATTTTTCTCAAAAGGAGAAAAATTTCATGATGAAATGTTTTCAAAATGAAATGTTTTACTCGTGTGGTCTACAACTATTACCAAGAGCAAAACTACTATGACTTCCTAAAATTGAATTTGACCTCATAAACAGTTCATTATTGCATGCAATAAGTATATATGCATCTCAGAAATAATATTTGGATTTAGAAGCTAAGTATCTGCATTTTAAAGTTTACTGCTGCAATAGAAGGAGTTGCACCTTTCATATAGGCATTACAAAATAAATTCTTATCTGTTATCTTAAAGTTATCTGTTATTATTGCTCATTCATAATTAATATATAAAATAATAAAATTTTACAAAACTTCACTACTCAAAGCAACCATAATTTTTAGAGTACTAAGTATTAAAATTAAAAAAAAATTGTTTTGTCTTTCTACAGTTTTTATCACTTTCAGCACCTAAAATTCAATAATTTTATTACAGTTTTTTTTTTTACAGTTGCATCAAAGGCAGATTTAAATAATTTAAAAAAACTTACATCCAGAAGTTGTAGTTTGTGTGTTGTATGCAGAGAACACAGAATTTTCATGCGTAATAAGGACTGTGATTACGACTATTTGCTCTTCACTTTCAAAAGATGACACAACATGTTTACCTTTTTGTGCAATAGTTTATACAAGTTTATGAACACATGAAATACTTGACTCGTCACAGTTGAATACTTTTTGAAGCTGAAATTTATGCTTTTGTTATAAAATTGTCAGTAAATAAAAATATTTCTCAACTTACGTCTTGTTTAGACCAAATAATCTTTTTAAAAAAATAGCTCTAGGCTTGCAAAGGGAGAGAGAAAGATGACGCTTTAAAAATCCAGAAAAGTCTTTACCAGCAAGTTTAATTGCCTTGTTGAAAGGGTGTTGAACTTCGTTCCTTTTACAACATTTATTTACATTAGCACGAATACCTTTTATATTAATTCATAAAATGGCTGTTCCATTGACTTGATGTAAAATAAAAAATGCTTTTCAAGTTCTATTTATAAAACTTGTTAAACTAATTATAAAACTTGTTTGAAAAACCAACCTTATTACAAAAATTTGATAAACTAGTGTTCATATCTAAATCGGCTGTTTTTTTTGGCAATATCTCAGAGTAAAGCAGACTTAGATATGTGGATCCAAATCTTATCTCAGAAGTTAGGATTAAAAGACTTTAGGAAAATCTTCAACGGTTTTATTAACTAAGATCAGTCTGACATTACATTTCTATTTCATAGACTGATCTAAATGCATCTCCCAAAAATAAAGCAGAACTATTTGCAAAGCTTTTTTTCTAATTCGACCTTTGAGTCTTATAGCCATACTCTTCCTGTCATTTCAGTTAAACAGGTTAACCATTTTTAGACATTAATATCATTCCAGCTTCCGTTACTAAAGTTATACCTCAATTAAACTCTTCCACGGTTTGTGGTAGTCCATACTATATTCTTGTCATAATCATACGAAGGTGTTCTTTAAAACTCTCATCAATTATCTCTAAACTATTTAATAAGTGCTTGACTGAATCTTGTATTCCTGCCTGATGGGAAATGAAATCTGTATTTCCAATTTTTAAAATACCTCTGTAGGATATTCTAACCCCTCCAACTATCGTTTGACTAGTTTTCTTTCTATTATTACCATGGTCTTTGAGTCTTTGATCAAAACTTTCTAGCATCCCATATTGAGTCAAATAACTTACTGTTAGGCAATCAATACGGTTTTAGATCTTCTCGTTTTACGACTGACTTGATAACTGTTGTGACTGAAAGATTTTATTGTGGATTATACGATGCGGCGAGGTAAGAGCTATTGGCCTTAATATATCTAAAACTTTCAATAATGTTTGGCATGCAGGTTTTCTTGATAAGCTTGCTTCATATGGCGCACCTGGAAAAATTTTTGAAATTATCAAGTTATTTATTTGTAGCCGTTTTAATAAAGTCATCTTAGAAGGCCAACACTCTTCTTCATTTCTAGTAACTTCTAGTGTACCTCAAGGTTCTATTCTTGGTCCTATTTTGTTCCTTATTTACATTAATGATCTTCATGACAACCTTACATCTAAAGTAATTTCATTTGCTAATAAATAAACTTTATACTCCTGCCTTGATAAAAAGTCTCCTTTTTTTGATTGCTAGAGCAAGCAGCCGATTTTAAATCTGAGCTTATTTCTGTAACAGGCTTGCAGTGGCTTGTGAATTTTAGCTCCAACAATACTGAGTTATTTACAGCTAACATTTATCTTAATACTGTAAAAATTCCTATTTTAATGAACGGTAACCCTCGGTAAACCCTCACTGAGTCCTCTTCTTTAGGTCTTATTGAATTATAGTTCACTACTGAACTCTCATTGACACTACATATACAACCAATTGCAAAGTTAGTATCTGCTAAAAATGCTTCTCTTTACCGTGGACGCTATTATCATACTCCTGTTTCCATTCTCTACCAATACAAATCTCATATTTGTCCCTGTATGTTGTTATATTTAAGCTGGTTTTTCTAAAGATGCTTTTTCTTTTTTCGATAAGAGATCTAAAACACATTGCAAATGCAATTGGACCTGCTTTATCTACCAAGCTCAACGTAAAGTTGCATCTTTTTCTCTTTTCTAGAAATACATCAATGGTTCCTACTCAAAGAAGCTATAATTTCTAGTTCCAACAACCGAATTTCATTCTTGCTTGACTCGTCGTCATTCAGCAAAGTCATATCCTTCTACTGTTTCTTTTCCAGCATGATCTAAAAGCTTTTATTTGTCTAGTTTTTTACCCCGCACTTCAACTCTTTAGAACTCTCTTCCATCTTCATGTTTTTCTGACTTATACAACCTACAACTTTTTAAGTCTTCTGTAAACTGCTTTATTGCTCTTTAACTCTATTTTTGTTTTCTAGTAAGCCCCAAGTTAACATTGGTTGCTTTCAGCTTTGTTGGGAGTGAATTGGAATTAAAATATATATATATATATGTATGTATTAGCAGCTTTTCTTATATTAAGATCGAGAGATGTAGGTCTCTCTCCAAAAATTTGGTCTCGAGACGCATTGAGACTCATATTTAACTGTCTTGGTCTTGAAATTGGTCTTTAAAGCCTAATGCCATGGTCTTAGTCTGAAAACCTAGAGTATTGGTATTGGTCTCAGACCTCTACTGTCTTTAACTTTCTTTGTTCTTACAAAAAATATCAATTCAATGAATGGATTAGTTGTTAATAACAAACCGTAGATTGCCGCAACTTCCCGCTCTCAATACGAGTCTTGATACCGGTCTTGTAAAAACTTTGTAAAGACTTGATCTTGGTCTTGGGTTGATTTTTTAATGTCTTGGTCTTGGTTTTGAAGCATTCAGTCTTGGTCTTGGTATTAAACCCAAATGTCTTGGTCTTAGTCTTGGTCTTGAACTTTACTGTCTTGAGTACATTTCGGCTAAGATCTTTTTGCTCACAGCTAAATTTGCATTTTTCATAGAGTTTCCATCCTATTTTACATGATTATTCTTAAAAAATAGCAATTGCTTTGAATTTATTATTAATAGTGCTTTATTAAATAAGTAAAAAGTATAATAAAATCATCACATTGTAAACAACTTCATATAGTAGTAGTTGTAGTAGTAGTAGTATTAGTAGTAGTAGTAGTAGTAGTAGTAGTAGTAGTAGTAGTAGTAGTAGTAGTAGTAGTAGTAGTAGTAGTAGTAGTAGTAGTAGTAGTAGTAGTAGTAGTAGTAGTAGTAGTAGTAGTAGTAGTAGTAGTAGTAGTAGTAGTAGTAGTAGTAATAGGAGTAGGAGTAGGAGTAATAGTTGTAGTAGAAGGATAAAAAAAGGATAAATTTGTACCAATTTTGATTCCAAGATACTACAAGAAAGATTTTTCGACCATTTGTCTGTAGTTGAGGTGTTTATAGATTTTAGATTGACTTGATAAAAAAATAATGAGCTCAGTTTTGCTGGTATTAAGACTTAATTTGACTTAATCATAACTAATATGTAGTTTAATTTTTTTTTTAACAACATATTTAATGAGTAAGTTGGTGTGATCAGATAAATGATAAGCTTTTGAAAATTTTAGAGTCATTTTGAGATCATTTATTTAAGTAAGGAAAGACCTAATACAGAATCTTAGGCTATTTATTTGGCATCATTGATGGAAACAAATTCCAATTAAGAAGATATGATCAAAACGATTGGAGAGCAATACCTCAAATACCGTAGTGTTCTAATTTACTAATGAGGATGGAGTGATCAACAGAATCAAACGCCTTCTTTAAGTCAAAAAATACAACACATTCAAAAAGTTTATTGTCAAGAGCATCTCTAATGTCTTTTGAGATTTTATTAAGTGTATGAGTTGTGGAATGTTTGCTACGAAAACCATAATGATGGCATCAGTATGGCTTTTGTAGCAAACACTTGCCAATTAAATTTTTGGCTGAAGTAATATGCGGTAAAAGTCCATAATTTAAGTTTACAGACTCTTTGCATCATAAATACGGACAAAATGGTATAAAAAGATGTAATTATTTAAAAACTATGTTAATTTTGTTTACCTTTGTGAAAGAATGTTGCTAATTAAATTTGTGGCATACATACATACATACATACATACATACATACATACATACATACATACATACATACATACATACATACATACATACATACATACATACATACATACATACATACATACATACATACATACATACATACATACATACATACATACATACATACATACATACATACATACATACATACATACATACATACATACATACATACATACATACATACATACATACATACATACATACATACATACATACATACATACATACATACATACGATGCATGTACATAACTACATACACATATCTTTTATATGCTTCCGTTTAGTACTCAATTATCTTTCTCTTTGATTTTTATTGTTCTGCTTCTTCTAAAAACTCTTTACGATTTCATTGCTGATATTGGCCGTGCTTTAAGGAAATAATGTTGTAATTAGACTTCAATAGAACTCTTTTTATGATTTTCTTTGTGACGGTCCTAGGGCTGATGTCCACTCTCTGCTAATGATTAGACCACTAACGTTTTCTAATTTTTAAAAACTCTGGAAAACTCTATGAACCTTTTTAACAATCAACCAATCATTATTTCTTGTTATTACCTTGATTTTTGAGTTTTTAACCAACTATCTCCTAATATCTCATCTAAAGTCTAATAACTTATTTTCAAAAATTTAAAACGGATTTTGGCTTCTTTGTTCTACAACTGACTTGTTAACTGTTACAATATAAAGGCTTTATCGTGCATAAGCTGGTGGCGGCGAGGCTATTGCTCTTGAAATATTTAAGGTTTTCAATTAATTCTTGATGAGTGGCAATACTTTTACTAAATCTTCTATTTTACGTCTTCTCGGATTATCGTTCACTAGAGACCTCTCAACCACTGAAACCATGCATTGAAAAGTTAACATTTCATTTAAAAATATGTTTTCACTATGTTCATAATAAGTTGTTTATAATATTCTGTTTATTTTATGTGACGGGAGTAGGCAAATGACAAAAGTCTTTTATCCCCTTTGTATCATTTACATATTAAACAAACAATAAACTATCATATAAAAAAATCTCTCAATCTCAATAAAATATTACTTAAATACTTTTAAATAAAAAGTGTTACATTTTTTTTACATTTTCTTTTTCTGAATACAATATAATAAAATAAAATTTGAAGATAAGTAGTGATGTAAAAAGTAATAGCGCATTTTAACAATAAGAAGAGTTAAAATATCAAAGAGAATATTTAAAAAAAAATTGTTTTTGAAATACCTCATAATTAAGTAACTTTTTTTATAAACTAATTTTAAAAGTTGGAACCGAAACTTTTACTATTATTTGGGAGAAATGAGTCCCACAAATGTAACCCTCGGTATATTTATAAGAACTCGGATTGTTTTAACAAAGTTTTTGGTACCTGATAATTATGTAATGAATGCTTTGTTTGATATTTATGAACTCTAATAAAGAAAAGGTCTTCAAAAATATTTAAATGTATATAATATTTTAATCTAAATATAAATAGAAAAATACTATAAATAGTTAATTGATAAACATTTAGGACTCCAAGCTTTCTTAACAGTGGATTGGCACTGGTGCATTTATTAGCATTTAATATTAGGCGGCTAGCTTGTTTTTTTTTTTTAAGATACGCATAAGTTTTGACGAATAAGTGCTTACCCAGCACACCCTAGTGAAAATATTTCTCACGAAAAAAAAAGTACACCAGAAACGGATTACATTTTCTAAACCACCGTACTTTGTTCTGTTATGACTTTTTGAAAATATTCTGTCAGTATCTAAAAAAGTAAAAGGAGGTTAGATAAGCTGGTTTAGAATTTTTAGTGTTTAAGATAGATAACTTCCAGAAATGGCGCTTTCATAAAATTTTGTAATAATCACGCTAATGCAAAATAAGAATGTTTTAGAAAATAATTGCGACGGTCGGAGACTGGAAACAATATTAAACCTAAACTTTTGGTCCTTGTGTCCCATGAATGGTTTCAATAAAAAATTTCTTCATAATATTATCAACTAGGTTAAAATTATTCGACAGATTTAAAATTTCATAAAAAAATCTCTTCTCGTTAAAAAGTTATTATTGTTTTTAGTTTTTTATTCCCCAATTAATTCCAAAAAATTACTTTAAAAGGTCACAACTTTTTAACGGCATATTATTTGGAATGGTATTTAAAATTTGTCGATAAATTTTGATTCTAACAAATATGAAAAGAAAAAAAAAAATCATAAGCGTTTTAAGAGCGTCACGTTAGGGGCGTGTTCTTCGAGTTTTAATATGATTGGGTCCGATCACTGGGACACAAATAAAAAGAAGTTTTGTTGTTGTGATTTTTAGTGATATTTAACATAACAAGTTAATAATAACAGTTTTATATTTTACAAACTAACTTTTCAGAATAAATTATGTATATACTTAGGTCGTTAGAAAAGTTCGTAGAACTCCCCTATAAAAAAAAAAGTTTTTTTTAATTTTATTTTATTAAATGTTCAAAATAATGTCCATCATTATCTATACAAAGTCGCATCCTTTCAAGCCATTTGTCAAACGTTTTTTTATATTCTTTTTTGGGTATAGCTTAGTTAGCTTCGTTATGAGAGTTTTTTGACTTTCGACGTCAGTATCGTCATCAAGATTTTTTTTTTATCAAGTCGAATAGCCAATAATCTGATGGATCTAAGTCTGGTGAGTATGGTGGGTGACGAATTATTGTAATTCCAGCTTGGTTTAGAAAATTTGTGACGGTTTAAGTCACATGGGGTCGAGCGTAATCATAGAGAAATTTGAAATTTTGAGTGCCTGTTTTAGGTCTTTGCTTATTTATTTCGCATATAAGAGGTTTCAAACAATTTTTAATATAATATTCGCTAGTAATTGTGTCTTCCTTTTCACCATAACCCAAATGAACAACACCTGTTGTTTTGAAGAAGATGTAGAACATGTTTTTCGGCTGAAACCTGTCACATCTTACTATAGTTCTTGGACTTTCAGCTTCACCGACCCAACTAGCGTTAGCTGACTTGTGTTCAACTTGTCTAAAATAAAACCATGACTCTACCCCTGTAATAATATTACATAGTCTCCATAGGGCGTTTCTGGAAAGGGCTAAATTTTCATTACATGCCTTAACTCTATTCTTGCAATTTTGATTGGTTTACTCGTTCTGTATCCAACGTGCAAAAAATGTTAATTTTCTTTTTTTAAGTGCGTTGTGAATAAGTTCGTTGATTGTAAAACGATTAATTGATGTCAGGGCTTCAATTATATCATGTGTTGCATGCGGATATTCTTTAATAATGGCTGGCACACTTTCAATATTCTCAGCTGTATACGTGGTTTAAGGTTGCCATGAGCGAGGATCATCTTCGAGACTCTCTCTACCATCTTTAAATAAGTAGCCCACTTGGCAACTGTACTATACTTTGGAGCTTGGTCACCAAGAACTAAAACAAATTTATTGATTATGGCTTGTGCTGAAACTCCAAGTAGAGCACGGGTTTTAATATATGCTCGATATTCAAATTTTTGCATTTTTAAATTTTTTTTTTGAACGTATATAATAAAATTTAAATAACTTTTTAAGAAACATTCAAATCATTTCAAAAAGTACTTAAAATGTTCATAATTAAACACAGTTTAAAATGATATATAAATGTTTAATTATTTCCTGTCTGATTGTATCTTTATAGATAAAGTTCTATGAACTTCTAACGACCTAAGTAGTTAATCAGTAAAACTTTTAGAAAAGAAAGTATAACGAGAGTTATATGTAACATTAGCTTTATGCAATCTTTCGGAATAATTTTTGTGACATATGGATACCTTGTAACCGTTTTCCCAGAACTGACTAAAATTTTGATGAACAGATTTAGAGGCTTAATTGCTCCAATAGCCTAGACCTTTGTTTGAATAGTGATTTGAGTTTTTAAAAATTCTAGTGTATGTTTTACTAAAGCGTGTACTTTAGGTGATACTCTTAATCCAAGTTTATTGTAGGTTTCTTGATAATCTTTTACTTTTATTTCGTAGTAGGGTTCTAAAGTCATTGCTTAACATCTAACTTTAACTTCTCTCAAGCATTTAAATACCTGTAATATGAAAGAAAGATGTTCATCATTATCTAGTGAAAAAGACTCGATCAAATTGTTCAAAATATCTATAATATAAAGAAGTTTTAAACACTGTCCACCCTTAAATTGCTCACCATGAAGCCTTGGTCTTTTAAACCCCAGTTTTTCATTCCACTCCACTCATATATTCCACTGTATATTAATTAAGATAATTAAAAAGTTTGTTGGTATTTCACTGAGAAGGTGTAGCTCCATTGTAGCAAGAAGTTTTATAACCTTTGTTTCATCTGGTAAATTGATAAGTTTTGGTCTACACAGTTATGATAGGGTACAACAGATAACTTTAATTTTTTTATTTTATTTCTGCAAGCATTTTTGTAATTATTAGCTGATGATCTAATCTTTCCAAGCGTTATATGTTCACCTATAAATTCAAAATTTTGAAAATCATCTTTGCTAGCTATACAACAATGGCAAGGATGAGTTGAGGCTGCAATTTCTAATCCAAAAAAAATATTGGCCAACTTCATATCAAAAGCACAAAAATATTTAATACTGTTTGAATTAATAAAGTCGATTATTATTTTCATATTTGCGTAGGATTCTAGCAAATTTTCTATAGTTTGTTATTCCCACCATCTTTGTATTTTTCTTTACATATGCCTTCGTCATAACTATTTTTTTTTTATCTTTACTTTAGATACCTCGCAACGATCTAAGATATTTAAGAAATTTTAAAAAATCTTTTCCATCAATGACAATTTCTTAAATCTACTTAAAATATATTTTTTTTTTGTCAATATTTTCCACCAATCCTAAAACATCATTGTAATAAGCCATCACTTTTCACTTTCATCAAATTTAACAGATCTTACGTTAAAGTATTCATTTAAAATGCCGTCATCTTCAATCAGTTTGTTTCTTGCATTTTTTTAAAACAATTTGTAACCTTTCCAACGTCTAAAAATACTCAAAACTTAAGCATCTTGTGTGTTACTGATACCACATGGATTTTTTAATTTGTTCACTTCACTTGTATGTATCGGTGAATCAGTAAACAAAGCTTTAGAAGAAGTTTTTGATCTTTGTATACTAATTGAAATTCTGCATGTTGCAACCTTAATTAAATTGCCTTTTTTTTTTCAGACTTTTGTTTAAGTGTTTTGGAACATTGCAATTTGGCACCTCGGTCGTCTTAATAAAAATATACAATATAAAATTTTTTATTACTTTGGAATTATTATTATAATTTAGTTTTAATAGGAACTTAGTTATAAAATTAATATTTTTTTACCTTCATCTAGTTGCTTCATTAGGTTTTCCTTTCTCTTTGTAATACAACAGGTGTGGGCTAACCCTGGTCCAATAACATTTAAACATCTTTTACAAACTTTAACTGGTCCAGGAGAAGGTAAAACATTCATGTCGAGTTTTAGTCTTTCTCTTATTTTTCTATATTTGATTCACGTATTAAAGTACTCCTAGTAGTAAGGGAAAAAATATCACATAGGCATATGGGCGCCCGCAGGATTTTTTGATGCTTTAGATAGGGCACTTTCACACACTGTACAAACTCCAAACTTAAGTATATTCATGTCAATGCCAAATAAGGAAACCTTGCAAAAATTTAGGATGGCAGAGGCCTGGGAACAAAAAAGCCCTAAAATGCTTGTCCCCCATGCCCAAACGTAAGGGCACTGATGTAATAAAATTTTCAACTTAACTATCTTAAACTAAAATTAAATTTATTGACAGATTTTAAATTTCGTAGAAAAATATTGTAAATTACAAAAGATTATGACCATGCAAAATTTACAACCCCTCATTAGGGGGGGGGGGGCGGAAAATTTGCATGGTCATAACTTTTGTAATTTACAACATTTTTCTACGAAATTTAAGATCTGTCGGTAAATTTAAATTTAGTTTAAGACAGTATGTTGAAAATTTTAATACATCAGTGCCCTTACGTTTGGGCATGGGGGACAAGCATTTTAGGGCTTTTTTTGTTCCCAGGCCTCTGCCATCCCAAATTTTTGCAATGCTTCCTTATTTGGTATAGGTATGAACATACTTAAGTTTGGAGTTTGCACAATGTATGGAAGTGTCCTATCTGAAACATCAAAAAATCCTGCGGACGCTTATGCATCGGCAAAACTCTTGTTTTATTGTAAGAATAGTTTCTTTGATCTTAGAGAAATCAAATGGTTTACATAAAACCATATTGGTGTTACCTTTTTCCATTTTTACTAAATTAGTTTGATATCTTTCACAAATTTCATTTGGAAAACGGTTATCATTTTGATTAATATTGTCAATGAAATATTTTTTAATTCTCAATAAAACTTGTATTTTACTTATATATTTTTCCTTTTTCAAAGCAAATTGAAGAAACTTTACTCCTACTTTGACAGTGACTTAGCCTTGAATACGGCATTTTAAAGGTGAAATAATTATTAATATTTAAACTTTCAAAGCACAACTTACGATATTACAAACGCATCACGTAACAAAACACAAATTACAACAATGCATTAAAATCAAAACTCGTTAAAACTAAAAGTGGTTTTTAATTAACCAATTTCAAATATTTTGGCAATAAAGAATAATTTTGAGGGTTATTTAAATTGACGTGATAAAAATTAAAACCGTAGTTTGTAAAAGTAAAATAGGTAATATTTTATAAACACGCTTTGGTAAAACATGCAGAAGAATATTTGAAAAATTCCTTCAAGTAAATATCCACAAAGGAGCAAACAAGCCTCTGAATTTTTCATCATAATTTTACTCAGCTATGGGAAAATGATTACTAGGTATTCAAATGTCACAAAAATTATTCGAAAAGATTGCATAAAGCTATTGTTACATATAACTCTGATTAACTATATATATAATTTATTATGAAAAGTTAGTTAGTAAAATATTAAACAGTTATTATTAACTTGTTATGTTATTATTAACAGTTTAACAATTGTTTCTATTAACAACTATTGTTATTATTAACAGTTATTATTAACTTGTTATATCACTAAAAACCACAACAAAAACAACTTCTTTTTATTTGTGTCCCAGTGATCACTGGGACACAAATAAAAAGAAGTTGTTTTTATTTTACTGTTCTTTGTAGAACAGTGCAATAATAAATGGTAGAAAATAGTGCTGAGCACTATTTTTAGTGTATTTTAGAATACACTAAAAACTATTTGTGCTTATATTACAAGCCATTTTTCAAGATTATTGTTAAATAGTCGATTTTGTAATTAAATTTAATTTTAATTACAAAATCGACTACCTATTTGTTTGCTGATAAATTTAGCTGTTTTCCATTAGAAAATTTCTAATAAAATGCCTGTCGTTCTTACCTCGTTTCGCTTAGTCCTATTATCTAATAAAACGCTCGCTATTTTTAGCATTATTAGAAAACTTTTTTTTTTTAATTTAAAAAATCTAATAATGATAATTATGAAATGTATATTAGGCACCTGCATGGGTCACGGCGAAGGGGAATTTTTGCATCCTTTAGTTAAAATTCAACTAATAGGCCGCACTAAAATTAAAAAAATGTTCTTGGAAGTAAAAGTTATTTGCACTTGAATCTTTCACTTCCACATCTTGAATTTTCTTCCTAAAGGGTACAAAAAATAAAATTTAATTCAAATTAATAATTGTACTGTTGGCATCTAAAAAATAAAGGGGCAGGTTTGTTTGAATGACTAACGATAAAATTATCAAATAAAATAGTTTTTTGTGACATTTTTTACTCATTCTTACAATCGCATTGTAAATGTGTTTGTTTAGATGACATTCAGATTTAATTTTGCCCCAGAACACCAAGTTAGCTTAAAAACACCAGAACACCAAGTTAGCTTAAAAACACCAGAATACCAATTTAGCTTAAAAAGGCTGTATGAAATTAAATTGAATGAAAAGGTGTAAAGATGATAAGAATATATTCGACTAAATCAACTTTAAGTCGATTAGTACAAAATATTCGGTTGAATCGACTATTAAAAGTCGACTAACTTTTAATATTAGAATTTCAATTTGGCGACTTTTAGTCAGTAAATTCGAACAACACTTCTTTTTTTCTTCATTCTAATTTATAACTAATATAAGTTAGGAAAAAAAAAGGGGATCAGAATTGTTGAAAATAAATTAGTTAAAAATGATGATAATAATAGTTTTTTTTTAAATATATTACTATAAATATATTATTATAAATGTTTATAAAAACAAGCTCAGTAAAGTTATATTTATATATTTAAAAAAAGAAATTGCCAAAAGAGATTACACTATGAAAAGTACAGCTTTGGATTGGATTTAGTGATACCAGTCCAGTCTTTCTATGATGGTTCAATATCTAGAGTTGCCCTATTTAGGGCGAACCCATTAACTTGTTGATATATTTTTATGTTTCTAAAGTTCATATACGCACAATACAAAACAACAAGTTTTTAATAAATATCAATTGAATAAAGTAATACTCATCAATGACAAATAATGCTGCAAATTAAAGTTAATGAGAAAAGACAACACTACAAAGCTTGTGAATTTTTCAATCGTTGATTGCTAAGATACTTTTACTTTATAATGTCGCAACGAGTTTGATAATTTATGTCTTAGTAGGCTTTTTTTTTAAATTAAGTTGTTAAATAGAACTAAACCGAAACATCAATAGCATTAGTGACGAAAACGACCCAATCAAACTACTAAATAATATCCTAAATCAATAAACAAAGCCATTGAATGAAATCGCATGTGTCCAAGTTTGTAGTGATCTTTTTTGTTTTTAAAATATTGCATCATCTATCCACGCTTACACACTAGGGTACAATTTTCTTGTTATGCGATTGAGAATTCCTTTTATCGGATTTTCTTCGCATTGTCTCCGTTTCTGCTCCAACAAGATTTCAAGAAGTATTACTTCCTCTATTTCACTCAAAGTTAATTCTTCTTTACTCAATATGTCAGAAGAGCAGTTAAGCAAAAAGTATTTTTTTTTTTTGGCTGAAAATTAGTTCATCGATATTGTTTACACGTCGTCCTTTTTTTTATTTTGTGAAATTAACATTTCTAGTGAACTAAAAAGAAGGCTTAAAGCTGAGCAAAAAGCTAAAGAAAAGTTAGAAAAATTAGCTATTAAGGTGATAAAAAATTTATTTTTTTTGCATTTTAATCTTGGATAATATTTTTTTTTATTAGAAAGAAAGTTGTAGGAAATTCTTACTACTAAAAGTTTTATACTATTGCAAGTAATTAAATTATGTAGTAGTAGATTAAATTATTATTTTGATATATTTGCTATGTTAAATAAAATTACCGATAAACAATTATATTCGAAAAATTCTTTCAGTCTTCAGAGAGCAGTGACGTGAAACCGAAATCAGAGGAAGGTGTAATTGAAGATGAAGAAATTCTTGACCCAAATCAGTACTATAAAATTCGTCAACAATCAGTTGCAACGTGGAAAAAGAAAGGAGAAAATCCTTATCCTCACAAATTTCATGTTTCAATATCATTAACTGAATATATTGAAAAGTACAAAATTATTGAGTCAGGTTCATGGAGTGAAGAAAAAGTTAGTGTTGCAGGTGATAAGAAAAACTTTTCACAAGTTTATTTTTAATTGAATTATCAGTTCATGTATCAGTCTTTTTAATTTTCATATACTTATTTAGAAATTCATTTTATGTATCTTAAAACAAAGTTTAAAATTAATAATCTTATTAAATATAGGAAGAATTCATGCTAAGCGTATTTCTGGTCCTAAACTAATTTTTTATGATCTTCGTGGTGAAGGAGTTAAAATTCAAATCATGGCTGATCACAAGTGAGTAGTTATAAAGTTGTTCAATTATCCTAGCAACAAAAATAATCTGATTTCAATCTTTTTAATAGTTTCTTGCAATTAATTGAATTATTGTGTTATAATTAATTTCTATAATATTAAACTATATCAACTTTATTTCCATATTTATTTATAATACATACTTAAATATTTATGTTATTTGCTTTCTTATTTGAGTCAAGGTATTACAGTGATGTCTTTTTTTCTGTGGAAAAGTACTATGTAAATATATTTGATATGTTTGGTCCTGTTATAGCAGTTAATCACAAATCTTTTTCTCGTTATTGAAAAGTTTTATTTGCCACTTTCTATTTGTTGTTGCTTAAAATATCTATCATTTCTTGTCTCACCTACCCAAAACTTATTATTTTGTGATTCGTCATTTAGTTGAGTAAAATTCTCTTTGTTTCTTTTTACCTAAAACATTAATTTAGTTAATTTCTGTTTAACAATGTCTTTTGTATATCAGCGCTTTAAAATTTTGTTTGTAATTATTCTTACTAAACTTTTGTATAATGAATTTGAAATTGTTTGTAAAATTGTTGGTATATAAGTTTAGCAACTTAGTTGTTTTTTAATTAAATTAAGTTTTTTTGTTGCTTAATAGTTTGAGGCAAACGTTTGCTTTCTAAAATCAATGAATTTTGTTGTATTGGTTGTGTTATTATTGTTTACAAAGCTGATTTATTTTTAATAGTACTTTTTAAACTAAATATCAATCAGAATAATAATGCAGAAAATCAACAGAAGCTACTAAAATTTGAAACTTAATAAAGAAATAAAAGCCCGTCCTGCTACCTACTTCAGAAAGTGCTAATGTATAGGCAAAAAATAAATAAATAAAATGCTTGTAGCTAGTAAAAAGTTAAAAACTTATTTTATTAATTATTTTTCTTTAAATATATATGGTCAGGTTGAAAAAATTAAAAATGTATTATGTAAAGGGGTGGAAAAATTTTATTTGCATTGTGTTAAGGGGATTTGAACCCTTGCAAAATGACACTGCTGACAGTGACTGAGCTATTAGAATTATGCATGTAAGAGAAAAACAAACTATTTTAAAAATCTCTTATAATCACTTATATCTTCTTCTTTTCAATATTAAAATAATAAGTAAATAAGGAATAAGTGTATGGAATAGAAGTATAGAAATGGTTATTTTGGGTAAAGACTCATATTATACTGGTCTGGACAGCTATGGTGTGTGTGTGTGTGTGTGTGTGTGTGTGTGTGTGTGTGTGTGTGTGTGTGTGTGTATATATGTGTGTGTGTATATATACACACCTCAACAGGAAGCAAGAGCTCTCGCTCTTGCCCAAAATCCCCTAAAACGGTTAACAGGAGCAATTTATGGCTCTCACAAAAGTTCAATTTTTTCCCTGTCAGCTCGTAAAAAATTATTAGCTTGAGCAGATGTTAATTGGATGTTGGCTACTGTCTTATTAAAGAAATTCTAGGCATAACCTTAAGTGGTATGCAGTTTCTGTTTGTCCAGTTTTGTGATTCTTCTTTATCCAATGGATAGGCATAGAATCCATTCCATAATTCCAAGTTCAATGGCCTAGAAATTTTTAAAAATGTCTCGCTATATTTCAAATTTTGCTGATTTTTATGCAGTTGAGAGTACTTAGTAAAAAAAAAATTCCTGTAAAATTTTTCCTTGAGCTACAGGAAGATCCAGAAATATGACCATTTTACTTTTAGTAGATATTGGCCTCTCTTTTCCCCTCAGAAGTGCTCCATTTATTTAGAGGTTTTAATTTACATAAATTTAAAAGAATATTTGATCTTTTTACTTAAAAATTGTACCTTGCTATTTTCAGGGGTGATAAATCCAATGAAATGATTGGAAATGCAAGATAAAATATTATTATTAAATACCTCAATTATACCTCAATTTAAATAAATTTAGGCAATTTTTTATATACCTGATTTTGATGCCCAAAAAACCTATGTGGCCTTGATGATATCAAAAAAAATATTTTATACATTCTATATTTATTGGTCTTTCAGAAAATATAAGGACCTTGATCTGCAACTATATGGATTTCGATATATAGATAGCGGGTGCACGATCCCCACTTTTTTGTAGCAATATATTGCAATTGATTTTTCATTACTTTTCAGACTAGATGGAGCTCTGAATCTTTTGGCATTTCTAGTGTATTTGTAGTGTCATTAAACGTACATGTTGAGGTTGTTTCCAGGGCCCAAAACACCAGGGGGGTTAGGTCTTTTGCCCCAATTTTTTGATGCGGAATCTTGCGATAGATTTTTAACTACTTTCCAGGCAAACTAGAGTTCTGAAAATTTCAGTATTTTCAGTGTAGTCCTGATAAGCATGTGTTAAAATTGTTTCCAGGGCAGACAACCAGAGAATCTATGAGGCCGGGGCACTGGGGGCCATGCTCCACTTTTTTTTCCAACTTTAACAAAGTAAAGTTTATTTAAAATTATTGTCTTCAAAAAATTTGTTGGTTTATATTTGTTCCATTCGGTTTTTGATCATTCTTCATTTAATGATCTTTTTCATTTTAAGATTTTGATTTGCATGTATACAGAATTAAAAACAAATTTTGATTAAGATTTTGATTTGCATGTATACAAACTAAAAACAGTCATTCACACAAAATAATGATTTTAACAGAATTTTACATTAAACAATTTAAACTTTTGAAATTTAAAAAAGTTGATACTTTTTAATGCTTAAATGTTAACAGCAAATTGTTTAATTAACTAAAAACCAACTGTAAAAAAACAAAAAATATTACTTCAATAAAAAAGAAAATTATCACCTGGTAAAATAATTATTTAACTGATATTTTAATCTCAAATGTTATCATTGGGTTGTTTTATCAAATAAGAACTATTTAACAGCAACAAAAAAACATCAACATCAATGGTGTTTATTGCTTTAATTATATAATTATACTATGCTAATTAATTATATTAATTACATGGTGTTAATTTGATTTAATAATTTTATTTACTTTTTATTTAATATTGTTTTCTCATTAATTTAATCTGAAATGCAACTTAGTAGTTAGTTTTACAGTAGAAATGGATTCATGTGATTTTGGAAAACTCTTAAATGATACTTGTCATAAACTAATTTATTGTAGAAAGACTGGTTTAAAGAGACTTGATTGTTATAGAGAAGATGCCAGAGAAGAATTAGTTTGGAAATTTGAATCAACAGATGATAAACTTTTAACAATCTGCCATCATCATGAAAAGATTTAAAAAGTAGAATAATTCCTGGAAATAGGAGCTGGCATTAATTTAACCCAGAATTTATATGATTGATCCACCTGTAACAACACTTTATTTTTTTTATATTGTATTTTGTAAATAGTTAAATAAAACAAGTATAAACCGTAAAAAATTTTGAAACAATAATTTTAATGTTATCTTTACTTAGTTAAAATCTGAATAAAAAAATTTGTTTTTAGAGAAAATAACTGTGGCATGGCACCTGGTGCCCTGGCCTTATGGACCCTCTGATAGTCTATCCTGAAAACTATTTTAACACATGTTCATTAGGACAACAGAAATGCTGAATTTTTCAGAACTCCAGTTTGTCTGGAAGATAGTAGAAAATATATTGCAAGATTCTGCTACAAAAAAGTAGGATCTTTGTCTCATTATCCATATATGGAAATCCATATACTTGCAGATCAAAATCCTTATGTTTTCTGAAAGATCAATAAATAAGGATATGTAAATTTTTTTTTTTTTTCCTTATGTTGATATTATCAAGGTCACGTTAGTTTCTTGGGCATTAAAAACATGTATATCTAAAATTGCCCAATTTATTTAAATTGATAATTACAGGTACTTTATGATATTTTTTTTGTATTATTGATCATTTTCGTCACCCCTGAAAATAGACAGGTACAAACTTTTAAGTGAAAAGATCAATTATTTTTAAAGTTAGTGATTTGAAACCTCTAAATAAACGCTGCAATTTTGAGGGAACAATAAGGGGCTTGACCAATATTTGGCTAAAAGTAAAATAATCATATTTTAGGATCTTCTTGGAGTCAGAGGCTGCAGTTTTCAAGGAATTCCTAATTTACTAAGCACTCTCAACTGTATAAAGTTCAGCAAAATCTGAGATGTTTGGTGACATGGCCTGGGTCAATTGACATGTAATTAATCCATAGATGAAAACCTGTTTTACATTGTTTCTTTCCTATGACAGTCATCTTGGCTCTACCTATGGATTTTTACTTGTGTCCCCTAAAGTAGCTATGCTATTTAACTTGTGTTCCCTTGGGCTCAAGTAAAGTAAAGTAACATACTAAAATAAGTAGTAGCTATGTTACTCATTCTGTTATTTTCTAATAGGCTACAGCTCTAAAACTCAGTTTAGTGGTTGTTAAAACTTAGGGCTTGAAGTGGCTTTTGATTTTTATCCCAAATAAAACTCAGTTGTTTATAAATTAATAATAAATGTATGCACCATTTTGACTCAAAAATATACTTGATATAAATGGTTGCACCATTTTGAATAAAAAATATTCTTAGGAATTCGTCTTGTAAGCTGATAATTAAAATATAAAGAGCTGTTTTAACCACCTATAACACGAAAATTTAGCATTTACATAAAGCCTTTCTTTTGTAAAACTGATAAATGTTGATTAGACCTACATTACCCATAGACCAATATTACCCCATCATATTCTATTTATTATCATTTAAAGCCAACTTGTATTTTTTATAAAAATGAAGTTTTTTTAATGCTCTATGAATAGTAAATATTTTACAGTTTCTTTCCATGTTCACTTAATTTATTCTTATAAAAGGAAATTAGTGAAAAATCTTTTTTCACTGATTTCTGCAATTCCTGTGAACTTACTTTTTAATTTTAAAGTCACCATTTAGCGATAGATTATCTTTTCTAAACCCAAATTTTATCAAAAATAAATTTTTTTGTTTGAATTTTTATTTAACAAAAAAAATTTAAACAAAAAATTATAAATGATCATTATTTAATTGAAGTTTAATTTTTAATTCATTTAAAATTTTAAAACTGCTCCTTATTAAAAATAATCAAAAAAAATTGCTTTAATTTTCATCTCAGTTTTCCTTTTTTTTTAAACCTTTATATGAATTTTATGAATATGAAAAGAATAATGATATATTTAAAAGATTTATATTTAATCAAACAACCTTAAACAAAACAATTAGGTTTTTCTTTTTATTCAGCCAACTATCCTCTCTCTAGTAGGCAAGGTGGTATTATATTTATTAAATAGTTGCACTTTTTTTCATTTATATATATATATATATATATATATATATATATATATATATATATATATATATATATATATATATATATTAAACTTTCTTTTTTCTTTTTGAACATTTAAAAAATATTTATAACTGTTTAGTTATAAAAATTTAATTAAAGTCAGCAAATATATATCTATATACACTATAGTAGATTATATATATTTGTGTATGTAGGTATGTAGGTATAACAACCAATATAATTAGATTTACTTGTGGTTTTCAAATAATCTACCTTTAAGACCATAATCTACTATATTACATTAGACAATCCACTATATTGTATATAAGTTTGCAATTAATATGGGTAGATATTCAAAATTATAAATATACTTTATTATTAAATGGATTCATTAGCCATTTTTTGGCAAAAGAACTTTTATAACATGGAGTGCAATTAATTTGTTCAAAAAATCAACCTGATGAGCGTAAGTTACAAAACACAGTGGATGCTAAGAAAATAATAAAAGAAATAAAATTAAAGAAAACAATATGGTTTAAACAATGTGACAACAAAAATATATGAATATAATAAAAATGAAAGAAAGGATGGTGCTGCAATAAAAATAGATTTAAAATGGCAAATAAGTTTAATTCTGAATATATAAACCAGTTTTGAAATGTAAAAAGTGGAGATAATAAAATAATAAAACAATAAGTAAGTTTTTATCAAGAGTTTTAACCTTTAATTTTTAACCTTTAAGTTTTGCTAATTGGTTAGAAAAATCATAGATTTTCTCCTGATATAGGTTATTTCTAAAAGAATTTCAGCATTTTTTGTTGTTGAAAAGATGATCTTGATGTAATTGGTTGGGTGTGTTGAAATATAAACATTGAATTAGTATGCTGTTTTGCTAACATAAATTTACCCAACATCGGTATCATCTGTGCATCAATGAAATTTCAATTTATTCTATTTTAATTTAGAAATTTTGTATAACACTTTTATATAAATATTATATATATATATGTATTAATATCATATTTTTTTTGTCATATTTTTTCATTAATATATTTTGTTTCATATGCATTCATATTAATGATAGGTTTTTATTTTACTAATTTTTAAATCATGAAAGTTTTTATTATTTTAACTAATTTTAAATATAAATCAAAGTTTAAAGATAAATTTGATTAGATCTTCTGAACAAGATTTTGCTGCAATTCATGGTAAACTTAGAAGAGGAGATATTGTTGGGGTTACTGGGCGCCCAGGTAATAAGAAAGTTTTTTAAAATCGTTTTTAGTACTAAAAGTAAATAAAAATATGGTTTTGTATTTTTTTAGGAAAATCAAAAAAAGGTGAGCTAAGTATACAGCCAACAAATATTGAACTTCTTTCTCCTTGTTTGCATATGCTTCCTCATTTGCATTTTGGATTAAAAGACAAGGTAATTTATTAATTAATTATAGTTAATGCATTCAAGTTTACATACTCAACAGTTTTGTATTTAAAAACAATGGTTTAATAACTAACACTTGGCATGTGTGGCTTCTAAATAAATCTGACATCTGAATGCAGTTAATATAACGTTTTTTTAAATATCTTGATTAGATATCTTGCTAGCTTACCAAGTGTCATTATTACAAGTCAAGCGTCTTCTTAACTTATCAAGTGTTCAAGTTCAAAGGCTACCACTTAGTCTATGATGCTTAACTTATTTCTTTAAAAAGACATAATTAAAGCCTTAAGCCTTACTACTTGAGTTGAGAAACATCAATAGATGGTTTTGCATCACCAGCTCAGCTAGAAAGTGGAAATCCACCTTTGCAACATGACTATAATTACTTTGGAAAAATCCAATTATGTAATTCGAACCTCAGAGTTGCATAATATTCAGGGTTCATGGTACTCAGGGAAAACCATGGAAATGTTTTTAAATTCTTAAAAGTCAGGAAATACCTAGAAAATTCAGGGAACTTTTTTTGAAAATCTTTAAAATCAGGGAAAACTCAGGGAATGTTTTTTAGAAATAAATCACCATGAAACATCATAATTGTGAAGAAATCTTAAGAGTTGTGACAACCACTTTCATATGGTGAAACAGTTACAATTATAACTGTAGAGTAGTACTCAATTGTGCCAAACAGTTCTAAAAATTATTTTGTTTTAATATTTGCATTCAATTTTCAAAAGATCTATGTAAATATAATACTAGGCGATTCAGTTTCAATACAAAACCAGTATTTGTTGACGCTTAAGAATGACATTTAAAACAATATATTATCTGGATTCCTAAAATGTGATTTAGACCTTTAGATGCATTATTTGGGTTATAATTATTAATTTGTTTGTCTTTTTAGTAAAAATCAGCATTTTCTCTAGGTTTTATATTTTTTATTTACTTTTTAAGTAATGCTATAATTTGTATCAAAATACCCCATTGGTGGGGTACTTTAATACATATTTCTACTTTTACTTTAAATAGTCTCACGAGTTTAACCTGTTACATTTTGGTAATTATTAAATTTAATTTTGTAGGTATAAATTTACTCTACAAACTTAACTAATTGCCTAAAAAGGTATTTAAAAAATTATTGCAAAGCAAAAACCAAAAGCGTATCACTCTCTACACAAAATTGCTAACCAATAAATAAATAAAAGCCTTAGGGGCTTTTATTTATTATCAGAATTGGGGGGGCATTTGGCAATGCCGACCTAACTGCCTATCTAAAAGTGTTTGAATTATTTCTATGTTTTATGTTAAGATCTTTGTATGAAATTTTTTTTGCCAACTTGACTCCGACTTCTAAAAGATTGAGGTCCACATTTTTCCTAATTCAAAGGGTTGTATATACATATTTGTGTAAAATTATTTATAATTAAAAAAAAAAAAAATCAAGTAAGAAGTATAAACTCAAGTTTATACTGCTTACTTGATTTGTTACCTTGACTTTTTAAATTTACTTTCTTTATAATATTTATTTATAATACTTGTAATGCATTATAAATTGTAATATTTACAATGCATAATTTTTTAGGAGACTCGATTTCGACAGAGATATTTAGATATAATTTTAAATGAACAAGTGAGACAAAAATTTTATACACGCAGTCGAATAATAAATTATGTTAGAAAATATCTTGATCAGTTGGGTTTTTTAGAGGTAATTCTTTTGCTATTGTGATTAGATCTATAAAAAAGTTCATTATCTTGTTCAATTTGACTTAAGTTATTAAAACTTTAAAACTGATTTTACTTTGTGTGCAGATAGAAACACCTATGATGAACATGATACCTGGTGGAGCAACAGCTAAACCTTTTATTACACATCATAATGACTTAAATATGGATTTGTTTCTTCGTGTTGCCCCTGAGCTGTACCATAAGGTAGGTAATCTGTAAATCTATATATGTAATTAAAGTATAAAGTTGTAGTGTATTAAATTTTAATCTGTAAGTTATTTTACATGATAAAAAATTTATTCTCTAAAATTTCCTTTTAGATGCTTGTTGTAGGAGGAATCGACAGAGTTTATGAAATAGGGCGTCAATTCCGCAATGAAGGAATAGATATGACTCATAATCCTGAATTTACAACATGCGAATTTTATATGGCATATGCTGATTATAATGATGTGATTGAAATTACTGAAAAGATGCTCTCAGGTATATATATTTTTATTCTAAATTGTTTTATTACATGCATGATAACATTTTCTTTGATTTAATTGATGACCTTTTATAGATTTATTAGATGACTTAGTAAATTTTTTTTAGATAGATTGTTTTAATCTTTTAATAAAATCGATTTTTTAGTTTTGATAATTATTTTCTTTAATTTATTTATTTATATATTTAAATTTAATAAATGAAACCTTAAAATTAATAGATTAATGCGCAAACTCTTCGTGATTATATTTGTTTTTAATAAGGTACTATCTTTGAGAGTTTCCTCAATAAGATTTTTATTAAAAAAATATTATTCTAATAAAAAATTTAATGGAATTTTTTTAAGCTTTGGTTTTATTACACGATTTTCTTACATTCAATAAAAAGCATTTTAACATAAAATTTTTAGTTTTTTATGTTAAACCAAAGATCCTTTTTATTTATTTTGATATTTTCTGTAATAAACAAGCAGAATATACAAAAGTTTAACCAAAGATTTTAAGACTACAAGAAAATACAATATTAAAGACATTAGGAGTTAAAATAAAATAAAAAATTGAAAATATAAAAAAAAAAAATATATAATAAAATTAAAAATTAGCAAATTTAGTATAACATTTTTAAAAATTAAAGTTTATTTACATGATGTTATTTTGTCTGATAAAAAAAATTTTTGAAAGCAAAATAGATATATTTTAATTATATTTTTGTATGTTTGTATGTTTTTTGTTATTGACCATATTGGTTGAAAGTGGTTCCTTTTTTTTTTATTTTTCTTTTCTTTATAATAATATCTAAAGATGTGGTTAAATTTGAAAGTTCAAGTTTAATTTAATTTTTTCCTTTTTTAATGTGTTTGTGCTTGAGTATAAAGTATAACAAAGTATATATTAAATTTAAATATAATATTTATAATTTAAGTATAGTATTTATAAACAAAAGTAACAAAAACTACAAACAAATATAACAAAGTAAAAAAGTTAAAAAGTTTTTATTCAGTTTTTTAAAATTTGCTCTTGTATTTTGAAGCTTTTTTTTTTTCTTGTTCTAAAATTAAGGTTTGTTACTAATTCGTTAGGTATGGTTAAATCACTATTTGGTACCTATAAACTCAAGTATCATCCTGAGCGTACTGATGAGGCTGAGGGCGAAGAATGGGAAATAGACTTTACACCACCTTTTAGAAGAATTTCTATGTTAGCTGAACTTCAAAAGGTTCTAAATGTAACATTTCCAAATTTTGATCTAAACACTGAAGGTATTTAATATGCTTATAATTTGTAAAATTTAAAAATTATTTAGTAATAAATTATATATAGTTTTAATCTCTAAATAATTTTATTTCTTTTAATTTATTTATTTATAATTAATATTAATTTATTTAACTACTAATACTTAATTTTGTTTTTAAATTTTTTCTCAAGAGGCACGCAAATATTTTGATGAATTATGTATTAAAAATGGAGTTGAATGCAGTCCACCACGTACTGTTTCGCGTCTTCTTGATAAAGTAAGTAAATTATCCAAATAATAAAAGTTTAAAAAATTAAATTACGCCCCTTTTAGCATTAATTCCTAAAAATTCTGGAATCTGTTCTGAAATCTATTCTGAAAGTTTAATATTGTATTATCATGTTTTTATCTTTTATCGAGTTATTATTTTGCATAGATTTTTTTTTCTTAAATTCACCTCCCCACAATTGAAGTGACTACTTAATTGTGGTTATAACCCTCTCTCAACTCTATAACTTCAATACACGAACCTTGACAAACAAGGCCGCTGCGCGGAGAAACAGGTTGAGCGCAGTACTACAAGGGGCGTGGTCGGGATCGAACTCAGAACTTCTGGCTTATGAAGTGAGTGCTCTACTACCACACCAAAAAAAAAATTGTTTGTTACTGTCAGTATTATTAACATTTACTAATTATCTAGTAATGTTAGTAAGCGATTATCCTGTTAAGTCTCAAATGTTATAATTAATATAATTATCATTTTAGACAGGATAATCGCTTTATTTGAGATCCAATAGGATTTGAAAAATCAACACTTTTAAAAAAAAAATTTGTTGATAATATTAGGAACTCGTTAAATGTTTAATGGTATTGAGGATCCCCAAAAAATATTTTTTAATTAATAAAATTTTTAATCTAGTTTTTTTTTTATATATATCATATAGAACACATTAAGGGGGTGGCATCATATTTTTTTCAAATTTGTTGTTTTTTGGGACACCCTGACGTGTGTGTGTGTGTGTCAACATTATGTTTCTCCATCATTAAGTTTATCAGGAAGCTACATATTCATGCATACATGTATATATATATATATAATATATGTATATATATATGTATGCATACATATATACATTTATGTATGTATGTATGTATATATGTATGTATACATATATGTATGTATATATGTAGCTTCCTGATTAACCTACTGATGGAGAATATATGTGTGTGTGTGTTTGTGTGTGTGTATATATAGATATATATGTATATATATATACACACATGTAATCCAGTACAGTCTGTCGCATATCTTATGAAGATGCTTTGTAGGGCATGCTATTTTTTGGCAAAGTCTAAAAGATGATAACTCTGACTTGGAAAGATGGAAGCAGGGGGAAAACTTTGAATTATAAGAAAGCTTGTACACAAAATAAATGTGAAAGAGTAAATAACGTATTTTTTTTCAGTGGTTGTGTCAATATATTTTTCATTGTGTTTGTATTTTGTTGGCAACATTTAATGATTTCAAAAAAAGATTTTAGTTTTACCATTGAATTTAAAATAAGTTTTAAAAATTACAAAAAAGAAGACGTTAAAAAAAATGTTTCGCACTAATTTTATGGAAAATCTGAATTTAGCTACAATTTGGTAGCAAAAAAGTTGCAAATAAATTTCTACATTGTTAGTCATGTTGTTTAACGTGTTTCCCAAACAAAATCAATCAAATGCAAATCTGGTAATGAAGGAAAGGAGGTTTTTCAAGATATAAAACTAGTTAGAAAAGTGGTTCACAGTTTTTTGAATAATCAAAGCCTCTCACTAAGGGAACGCACATTAATATGACGATTTTCTCATTGTTTTGTCTTTAAAGTTTAATATAGGCATGTTTTTTAAGCTTTCAAATTAAAAAAAGTGCCTAACTGTTCTGAAATTTAAAAAAAAAGCAAGAACCCATTGAACAAAGTTGTATGACAACTAAATTTCAAAAATTTCTTAATTATTAAAGATGATGAAACTATTATGAAGTATGGTCATCAGCAAATTTCTGGTACTGTTTTTTTATAATTCCAAATATAGAGGAAAATCAGATAAGAAATTTTAATACACAAATAATTATAAGTTTCCTCAAAAAGCTTTGATTTGGCAAGCTATTTGCAGGTATGAAAAAATCAGCACCATGATTTTTTCATACCTGCAAAAAGTGAGTCCACACAGTAAAATATGTGTTAAGGCATGTTAACAGAAACATGTTTTACCTCCTACTAAATAACATGATAGTTGACCTGTGTTATTTTTTTAATTATTAGATGAAAATTAAAAAAACTATGCAGAAATTAAAGATTTGATAATGTCATTTAAAAAACATCAAATAGTTTTGATTGTTATTCTGTGCGCAATCCTATGGGTACCACAAAATCAAAAGTTTGAAATTTTATTAGATACTCACAGGAATAAATTAATTTCTTTGAAATATTTTATCTTGTATTAATGTATTAAAATTAATATTTAATTCCCAATTAAAGTCAATGAGTACCTATTTTTAGTTGTTTCTTTTTTAGTTCTTTCTACTTTCACACTTATTTTGTGTACTCACTTTACTTTAAGTGGAAGCAGGGGAAAATTGCAATAAAGCACATTATTTTAAAAAAATTTTCAAAAATCTTTTCAACGATTTAGTAGGTTGGAAAATTGGTAGTACATGTTTTAATTATGTGTAAATATAAAAATCAAAAATTGTTGATTGAAAATCAAAAACCTCATAATCTACGATTTATGAAATTTCAAATTTAGGTTGAGTTTTATAGGTCATCCAAATAAGGCTTTTTTTATTTTATTTTATTGTTTTTTGCATTTATGCACATAAAGTCTAGTTGTAATATTCAAACTAAAGGAGTCTCTAAATCAGGGTTCTTTGTGAGAGTTAATAGATTATGAGTAAGATTTTAGAAAAATAGGGGGCGTTTTATGCACCCTTGTAAACGATAAAATTAGTTTGTATTATCTTATAAATCTAATTTAATAAATAAATTTCTTTTAAAAATAATCGAGTACATTAACAAATGTATTTCTTTATGTTTTGTCAACTCAAAAGTAAAAGTTACTGTTTTTACTGTGTTTATAATTAATAAAGTTCATTACACTTCAAAATATACATTTAACTTAATTCTATATTTAATTTTTGATATATTTTTTTATAGTTAGTAGGTGATTACTTAGAAGTACATTGTATTAACCCAACATTTATCATGGATCATCCTCAGATTATGAGTCCTCTTGCAAAATGGTGCTTTATATATATATTTTTTCTCTTACAGTTTTTACTTAGTTTTTTTTTTGTTTGTTTTTTCCTTATTAAAAAATGTCAAAATTATACTTTAGGCATCGATCTCAACCAGGTCTAACTGAACGTTTTGAACTATTTGTATGTCGGAAAGAAATTTGCAATGCTTACACTGAATTAAATGACCCTTACATTCAAAGACAAATGTTCACAAACCAAGCCAAGGTAGTTTTGAATATGTTGAGTAAAAGAACAAAATTTGTAAAGTAACTTTTTTTTTTAAGTTTTTTTTTTTTTTTTTCAAAATCATCTAAAAAGTTTTCTTATGGTCCATAAATGTGTATGTGCTATTTACAACTGCTATATAAGGTCAACAAATTCGAATAATTTTTTTTAGCTTTAATTTTTAAAGCAAGCGTTTTACACTCGGAAAGAAAAAAAATGAAAAAGAATTTAAAAATCAAAAATTTTATCATAAATTTTTTTTTTACGTGGCAACCTAAATTGAGCATTGATTTATGTATTCAAGTTCATATTATATTATTAAATTCTTATTTTAACTGATTTTTTTTAGAAATCAGTTAAAATAAGAATTTTATTTCAACTGCAAAAAAGTAAATAGTTCTAAAGAATTCTTAGTGTACTAATGACAACATATTCCGCAAATGTGTAAAATGTTACATTAGTAAAGATATTTATGACTTTTTGTAATTAAACTTTTGGTATAAATTGTCTATTAGTTTAATCATTCATTTCTGATGAATCTTTATTAATGAAACAGTGTAAATAAAAATAATTTGGTAATTGGTTTTCTAATAATTTGATATTGCTCTGTTCTTTTAAAAATATTGGTTTTTATAATACATTTCAATTTGTATATATTGTTATGAACTAGATGGGTAAATGTCAATAATGAATTTGTTAATTGTTAACTTTTTATTAATTAAAACAATAAGAGTATCACGCACACATAAATATATTCAAATTATTTTTTTACATTTTTAAGGATAAAGCTGCTGGAGATGACGAATCTATGTTTTATGATGAAGGTTTTTGTACTGCATTAGAATATGGATTACCGCCTACAGCTGGTTGGGGAATGGGAATCGATAGATTATGCATGTTTTTTACTGATTCTAATAATATAAAGGTAGGCCAATTTTTTTCTTTTTGATGAGAATCACAGTAGTATAAATTATACATTGTGTAAAGTTTCGAACATGGTAAATTTAATCCGTAATATAGTTTTTTTAAATAGTAAGTCAACCTGAGATTGAACTTCAAAAAATATGTATATTTTATAAGTAATTCTAATTTTCTAAAAATGTTAAATAATTGCTAAATTTTTATCTAAAGGTATTGAAAGATTTCCTAAATAAATTCTAGAATAAAAATGTTCATTAAATAAATACAATTTATTCATATATAAAACGAATTTTTATTATTACTCAATGCTAACTTTATTTTCTTGTTTTGAATAAAGGAGGTGCTATTTTTTCCTGCTATGAAACCAGACGACAACAAACGTGAAACTACTTCGTAAACGTTTAATTAGTCGATACATAAAACATCACGTGAAACTGCTTCTCGAAAACGTGAAAAACATTTGTTTTAGTATCTTTTGAAGTATAGATAATCGATTAGTGTCACTTTTTAGCTAGTATTTATTTTAATGGAATTGTTACATATTTGTTTTCAATAATAATGGGTAAAAAAAAAATGCATTTTTGCTTAAGTTTAAAAGTTACATTGCTTTTTGATAAATTTTGGAACTAAATTCCAGAATTAGGCAAAAAAAAATTCAGCATGGCAAAAATCAAAATGCAATATAATAATTTAATGTTATATGTTTCTTCCCACTTTTATGTTGTTTTGAAGTATTATTTTTTTAATCACCAGGTTTAGTTTATAACAAAAATTAATCAAAACCTCCTCTTAAATTATAGATAAATTATATTAAATTAAATTATATTACGCTGTTAAAAATTCAATTAAAATTGAAATCTTTGAATACATGAGGTACAAGATGTTTAAAACGTTCGTATTTGTTATTATCGCATTAGTAACTATATCATGTGATTGAATATATAAAAAGCGGAATATTAAAAAAACAAAATAGGTTTAATAAAGAATGGCTTACCGTGACGCAGTGGTTAGAGCGCTTACTTAAGAAGCAGGAGATCTAGGCTCTAAACGAGCTCTGGGCGTATTTTCGGGTCACGGTAAAGAAGGAGGCGTGAACTTCCTGGCTAAATGCACTTCTGCGGTGCTCTGTGACAAAACCGTTTGGTCTTCTTGGGGCAATAAAAAAACAAAAAATCTCTATTTAGCTTTTTACCTAAATAAAAAAAAAAAATTCTTTTTAGTTTTTTTTAGCTTAATTTGCATGTCGAAAACTTGGTGTAGCTCTGTTGATGTAATTTCTAACGGAAATAACTGTTTACCAGGTTTTAATAAAATTTCCTTAGAGCGTAAAAATAGAAAGCGAGACGGCGGTGTTGCGTTTAAAAAGTTCGTCGTTAAAAAAGTTTACTCAGTTTGTTCAGCGCGTGCGCAGTATTGATTAAAAGTTTCCGTAAGGGAGTGAAATTCGGCGTTAAAAAAGTTTCATCGTCTCATTAGGGTATGTAAAACAATAATAATAAGTTTATATGTTATAAAAATGGCTGTCCACGTTTACTTAGTTGATGATGTGAAACAGTATCTTTCAGATGGAATAATTAAGTTTTTTAAATCACAGCGTATAGCTTTCTTGAAATATGCAAAAAAATTTCAACTTTTTGGTATGTGTTTATTTATAAAAACTTTATAATAAAATTGAGAAAATTAATTAATATTGAAAATATTAAAATTGAGAATATTAAAATATATATATATATATATATATATATATATATATATATATATATATATATATATATATAGATGGTAAATTGTACTATATCAAATCATCTAAGAAACTACTAGTTCTTTTAACTGATCATGTAAAAATGATGGCTTTTAGATATGTCCATGATTCTGATCACGGGGCACATGTTGGTCTCAACAATTCTAGAGCTAAACTAAAAAGTTCTTTTTACTGGCTTAATTTGTTTTTCTTTACTTAAATATAAATTTAAAAAACTAAAAACTACTGAAGTTTATTAAATAACTTTACTCATTTTTTGTCATTCAATCATAATACTTTTATATAGTAAATTACTTTGTTTCTTGTGTTTTTAGGTATGGTTAGTGATATTACCAAATGGATAAAGGAATGCGACAAATGCCAACGAATGGAAAAGATTAAAACGGTTGCTCCTGAATTAAAACCTATAAGGGTGAATGGGCTATGGGAGTTTTTGGGCATTGATCTGATTGGGCCACTGCCTATTACATCACAAGGTCACAAATATATTTTAACAAACACCTTATAACATCTGCTTACCACCCACAAACGAATGGGCAAGATGAAAGAACTAATCAGACTGTTAAGAGAGCCCTTTCAAAGTTATGTAATGAAGCTCAGAATAACTGGGATGAATTGTTAGAACCGGTATTGTTTGGTCTTCGCACATGTGTGCAAAAATCAACTAAGTTTAAACCATTTTTTCTAATGTTTGGCAGAGAACCACAATTGTTTTCAGCTTTAGCAATGAATCTTACTAATTCAGACATTGTTGATAATAATATTGAAATTAATTCAACTGAAGATCAAATTCAAGAAAGAATTAATTCACAAAATAAAGTCAACATTGTGGTAAATTCGAAAATTTTCAATGCTCAAACAAAAATGCAAAAATATTATGCTTCTAAACAGAAAAAAGGGTGTAAGTCATTTTCATTTAAAAGTAGGTGACAAAGTTTTATTAAAAAATTGTAGAAAAATTGGTCGTAAAAGGGGCCGAATGGAGCATGATTGGCTTGGACCTGCTACAATCACAAGCTTCAAACAAAATGGTGCTGTTGTTGCTTGTGATGGAAAAGTTTGGATGAAAGCTGTTTCTTTAGTGAACATGAAGCCATATCTAGAAAAAAATTGGAATGTATCATCAGCAATAATATTAAAAGAACACAATTATTGTCTTCCAATGAATATTAAAATGGCTAGAAATAAAAAGAATACAATAAAATCTAGAAAATCAAACAAGAGACATATACTAGACTCAAAATGTTATGTTAAAGAAAAAAATATTAAATTGACTTTAGTTGAAAACTTTTTATCGAAAATGTATACCCTGCAATTTCTGTTAACAATAAATTTTTTTTAAACTTATCAACAGAGTCTGTTAAATTAGGCCTCGGCATTTTAAAAAATCCATGTGGTTGGTTAAATGATACTTTAATAGATATTGCCCAAAGTTTCCTTTCATTTCAGTTTCCTCATATTGCTGGATTTCAAAGTTCGTGTATTTTTAATAAAAATAATTCAGGTGGTTACATTCCTACTGGAAAATTTATTCAAATACTCAATATTAGAAACTCACATTGGATACTAATAAGTAATGTGTCATCTGATACATGTTTAAACTCAGTTCAATATTATGATTCTCTCTAACCAGTTTAAATGAAGATGTTCCATTACTTGTGCATAGTGTTGCTCATTCATTATTGATTTATGAAGGTGTTAACTCAATAAGTTTTGAAGTTATGAATTGCCAAACCCAAGATAATGGAAATGATTGTGGTCTTTATACTGTTGCAAATGCTACAGCTCTATGTAATGGAATTGATCCAAGTGTAATTGTCTGGGAAAAAAATAGTATGAGAAAACATTTTCTAACATGTATTGAGAAAGGCAAACTTGAAATGTTTCCTTATATAACCATACTGAAAGGGTTTAAAAGATGCTCTTCATCCATTCTTTGTGACAAGGCTTATCACTGTGCTATGGCAATAAGTTATAGCTTATATTATTTATATATATATTTTTAATGCATTGATGTATTTGTAGTTTTATGTAATGCAATAATAGCTTGTCAGGTCAGGCCATTTTTTCTTAAGGTAGCATATAATTATGTACAACCTGTTTCATATGGAACAAGCAATACTGGTTTGGTGTTGTAAAGGCATCATACCTCATGTCATTTAATTTAGAAAATAGCGTTATAAAAAGTCTAAACCACACAAGTCTAAACCATGTAAATGTAGAAACACGGATGTTAAACTTGAAAAAAAAACTTTGTATATATATAAGTATATATATTTTTTAAAATTACTAAAATGGAATAATATATAATTCTATTTAATTATAGACATATTTGTGATGGAATGGAGGCTCCACATGTTTGATATAGTCAAATGTCACAAAGGAAGCTACATAAATACGATTTTTGTTAAATATATTACTTCTATGAAGTTTAATGAATTTTAAAGTTTATAAAAGACTATAGTTTAAATATTATTTGAACAAATTTTCATATTTTTTTACATTTGTCTTAAATTGAAAGGATTTTAAACTTTTTTATAAGTTTAAACATTTATATTTTGTCATTGTTTTATTTTAGTTATCTTACTGTTGAACATGATTCTAATTTAGTAAAATCTCATGATTTGAAATTTACTATATTAATCATTAGCCAACAGTTATGGCAAAAATTTGATTTCTACAAAATCAAGGTTAGAAATATTGTCTGGTAACTTTACAAAACTGGTTTTTATGTTTATTTATGTTATGCCTTCTTTATGCTTTGTTGTACTTTGTGCTAATATAAAAACTTTTGTGCCTTTTTGTGGAAATACAAGACTCTTATGTAATAAGGTTGTTAAAATATATCAATTATAATTGTTTATTAACTACGTAATGACTTCATTTATTTGTTTTCAATCTCAAAACTATTTTTTTAACTTTTATCTAAGGTGCCCTAACCAAACCTAACGGTCTTGTATCAGAGTCCCGCGGAATAGCATTTAAATAGGAAGCTGACGCTTCCTTCCTTAAAAATTGGAGAAAATATTAACTCTGTTTAGTTGAACTCTGGATCGCTTGCTTTTGAGGCAAGCACTCTAATTCATGCGACACGGCTACTGGAAACTCAAGATATTATCTATGTTACGTTATCTGAATATTTTTAAATTTTTTTAAATGTAACATTTTATAATTGAAACAAATGTTGTGTTTACATTGCAAAGTGGCTAGAGCTCTTTAATATTTACAAAAAGTAAAATGGCATGTACCGTGGGTGGAGGAAGGGGGGTCGGGTGCGATTGACCCTCCTTTTTGTTGCAATTGCCTCTGTTTCCTACCAATTGCCCTCTGTTATAGTAGCAAATGAATACATTGCGTGCTTTAAAAATGAATTCATTTGCTACTATAAACTGCCTTTATTCAAAAATGACCTCCCCCAAGCCATAAAAATTATCAAATGTGTATCATCAAGTTTTGTTTAATATATTTAATACATCATTGATATTTTTATTATATATTTATATTTTAACATTTATCGCGAATAAGTTTGCGCAGAAAAAAGAGCATCCATTTTGAAAACTTTTTTAACGAGCTAACTTTTTTAACGCCATTAAGCGTTAAAAAAGTAGTCATTATTTAGCGCACGCGCAGATTTCACTGTTTGTAAACTTTTTTAACGCAACAGCGGTTTAAGAGTTTATATTAAAGAAGTATATTATGAGGCCTGACATGAGTAATTCTGATGACGACAAAGAGGTTGTAACAACTTCAATCAAAACCTCAAAAATTTAATTTTAAGTTGTTGCTATCGCCCACCTTCGGGTTAAATTGGAAATTTTAATATATTTATTAACGATATTTTAAGAAAAACAGTCAAGAAAAAAATTATACCATTTAATAGGTGACATTAATTTGGATAGTTTTCAATAGTAGAGTTAATAAATTTTATAATGATGTATTTGAACATGGGGCAATACCTTTAATTAATAAGCCAACAAGAGTAACTTCAGCTACTTTAATTGACAATATCATAACAAATCATATTTTCAATAAATCTCTAAAAAAAAAGGTATAATCTTAAGCGATATCTCAGATCACTTCCCCATTTTTATCTCGATTAAGATTACCGCAGAAAAAATATCCCAACAGAAAATAAGTTTTTTAAAACGCTTTTTTACCGCAGCAAACTTAAAATCTTTCAATAAAGCAGTTATCTCTGCTTCATTGGAATCAAATAAATTATCTACAGACCACACCTGCCTGCAACCACATTTTAGTTTTGCGATTTGACCCCGGCCATTGTCATGCATCATTGGATTCGTTACAATGAGTAGAATTAGAGTTGATATGTCACAGAAATCATAAAATTCCTTTTAGCAAAATATTTACGTTTTAGGGGCCGAAAGGGCCCAATTTAGGAATTTATCCCCCAAACTCAGGACGTAAGTAAAAAATTAACTTTAAGATTATATATATATATATATATATATATATATATATATATATATATATATATATATATATATATATATATATATATATATATATATATATATATATATTATTTGCTATTATTACTATTACATATTACTATTATTATTATATAGAATTTCATTCTTTATTTGCTTTAAAATGGATTTGATCAATAATATGCTTACTGATTTTAATTTCTTTTCCATTTTATTTTTCCAATACAAGCTGTTTCATTTTCACATTCAGAGTCTTTTAATGAATCAAGAAAAAGAATATTTTATTATTTCAGACCTTGAAACTGTTATTAAATAAATTTCAATTTATATTTCAAGTATTAAAGTCTTATGTACACTTTGTGAGTATTAAAGTCTTATGTACACTTTGTGAGTATTAAATTCTTATATACATTGTGAAAGCAATATTATTTTAAATGACTTGAAATTAATTTAACCATTATTAGTTTTTAAAGCCATGAATATGCCGAGCGCTATTTTAAAAAATTTAAATTAATGATCGAACTAAACTACAACGCCACCTCATCACTAGAAAAAAATCGGCTATTAATGTAATTAATCAAAAGTTTTGCTGTTAAATGCAAAATAATATCAAGCCAATTAAAACCAAAAGGAATATATCAAATTCCTTTACTTTTTAATTTGCTTGAAATTTGCACAACAAATACACGTTGTAATATTAGTTTATTATAAATTTACTGTAAGAAAGTTGTATTTTACATTTAAAAAGCCTATAAAATCTAATAGGACTTTAGGATATTGGTTTATCTTTAGGATATTGGTTTATTTCTACAGGAGTCCTACAAATTTTGTAGAAATTATATATTTTTTATATAGGATTACACCATTAACACTATTGCAGTTTTATTCCTTCTATTTGAATCCTATAGAACCTATAGGATTGCACTTGGATTCCTATAGGTATGATATTGGTCCTATAGGAATCCTATAGCAGCTATAGGATACTTATGTGAGTCTTATAGAAACTATAAGATATAGGTGCGTTAGGAATCAAAAAGGTATGCCTTAAGTCTTATATAAATCTTATAGAACCTTTAGGATACATATATAAATCCTATAGGACCAATGAGATTGTAATAGGATTTTTATAAAGCCTATAGGCTACCTATATGAACTATATTAGTCCTATAGCAATCCAAGAGGACCTTTAAGATTGCAATAGGATTCCTACGGCATTCCCATAGGTCCTATAGATTTCATATAAAAACTATATGAAATCTATAGGACCTATGGATCTATAGAATTCTTATAGGTATCTATATGATACCTATAAGAATTCTATAGATCCTATAGGATTCCGATTGGATTGGTATAGGATCCTATAAGACTTTTTGACTAGGTTACGTGATTTTTAATAATCTAGTTTTTATTATACTTAGTATTTTATGTTTGTATTAAAAAGTTTTTATGCAATACTTAAAAAACATAAAGTTTTAAAAGTTGTTTAACAAAATTAAAGTAGGACATTAGGATCTCAGATTTTTACTTACAAAGTCTTTACTAATACTTTTCAAATTAAATAGTGTCACGATTTCTTATTTTTTATTATTTTATAATTACATTATAGACTAAGAGGCTGTGCAATAAGATAACATTATGTCTTCTCCTTTCCCTAGGCTCATAAATAAGTATGATTTATCACGAAAAGGAACGGTAAACATACTTTTCGTAATAATGTTGAAATAATTTTCTATTAAAGTACCGCATGTATTAAGTAGTTTTGTATTAATGTACCGTATTTGTCTCCTAAAAAAAAAAAAGTCCTCAATTTTAAAGATACTTTAGGACTTTCAGATTCTGGTGGAGAGGAACACATACCTCCATCCTCTTCCCCCTGGATCCATCACTGACACCAAGTGATGTTTTTATCAAGATAAACCCCTAAAAATTTTGTAACAAAAATTTTGTAATGAAACACATTTTGTTTTATTAGTAATTAAATGGTACAGATTATTTTTGGTTAGATAGATAACTTTTATACCATTTTAAAATTTTGTTTTAATTATTCCGTAGTATTTAAGTTTATAAATTATTATATGGTGATTGACCGCTTCAAAAGCTTTTGATAGGTCAATAAAAATTTCAAGTGTATATTGCGATTTTTCAAACAATTTTGAGATCACGTACTTATCAGATAATTGCATGTTCAGTTGAGTTATCTTTCTTGAAACTATATTGATTGATTTAAAGTAGATTATTGTAATGAAATTATTTGTATATTCTGTGAAAATAATTTTGTCTAAAATTTTCGAAAATGTGGGGATAACAGAGATAAGGGGCGATAATTACTAATTTCAGATTTGTCCCCTTTTTTAAAAACAGGAACAATTTTTGCAATTTTTAATTGTTCTGGGAATAATCCTTGATGGATAGAAGCTCTAAATATTTTAAAAATAATAACTTTAAGTTGTTCTTAAGTTTAAACAGTGTTTATAAGTTTGTGGAGACAGATAGTGTTACGCTTTATAAAATTATATTATCCGAATGCGCAAGACACTAAATAAAGATTTATTAAGTTTATCTGTAAATTGTGATTCCTTTACACATCAAATAACATGTGACAGCGATCTGTTTTAATCGATAATAATTAAATAAATTAATTGATAATAATACAACTGTGAACCACTTACAAAGCTAAATCAATCAAGTTTTATAGTTATTTTAATTAAAGTACTAAAGGTATTAGCATGGTCGGCGTAGGTATGTTTCAATTGGAGAAGGAAAGAAAGAAAAGGTTCTCCAACTCCACAATTTGCCAACTAGTGATATACATCTCAACTCTCATTTTGCCAACTAAGCCATAAAAAAGATCCCAATCTATCGAAAGAAGGTACAAAAATGTCATAATCTGCCGACTGATGGTATAAAAACTCGTTTATTGGGGTGTGAGCTTTTTCAGGTTTTTCTCTTTTTACACCCCCCTCTATAACGCCAACCTTAGATATCAGTTTGATTTCTGCTTGATTTTGTATAAATTTGAAAGTGTTTTCTTTATTGAGTTTTTTTTATGTTTGTCTTTGCTTCTATGTTAACATTGCTTTTTCTACAAGGAGCAATAATAACATTGAGGCTTAGACAAACATTTTTAAAAAGATAACAATTTACTAATTATAATATAATCTTTTAAGCATGATTAGAAATAAAAAAGTTCTCTCCTGAAAATATAAAATATTGCCTTATTGCTAACTGGACATAAGTTTATAGATGCTTCAAGATAAATATCGGTCAGTTGGACATTTTGCTTTGTGTTAGGCAACTAAAAAACTCACGTTTGGTAAAAATGAACTTTTTTGCCTTATACCTCTCAAAATATAATCTTGGCTTATATTCTGGAAATTGTTTATGACACAATGGAGTACTATTCTACGGTCTTAAGACCTCCTACAGATGCTGTATCAAGATACCCCATACTTGCTGATAGAAAACAATTTTTCGAATTAGTATAGACTTTTTTTTTGAATAATTTTGTTTAACGATGTAAAGAGCCTATGGATTGTAGTTTGCAAAATAATGTTACTTAATGATAAACGCATTATATAACATACCTTAAGCTTGGTTTCCAATAGTTGTAGAAATATCGTACACAGTTGTACAACATTTTATACTGGAAACATTTTCTTGTTTAAGTTGCACAACCTAACATTGGTTGTACAGCAAGATTTATGTGGTAATACCAAGGTTGCTGAAATAGAATCAAATCAATTTCGGCAAAAATTGTTGTACAACAAAAACGCACAACTGATGTATATTTCTACAACTATTGGAAACCAAGGTTTAGCAAATTTGAAAACTAATAATTTACTTTGTCATCAAAAAACCACAAATTTTGACTCCTCGCAGGCCTAATGATGTCAAATGATTTTTTTCGAAATACTTTTTGCCAAAACCTAGCTTTAATAGTAACTGTTTCAATATATGAAATTGGTTGTCACAACTCTTAAGATGCCTCCACAATTACAATGTTTTATGGTACCCCACTCTTAACAAATTATTTTATGACTGTTAATTAATGAAATAATTAATAAACCCTGAACTTTTAGCCTGCTTTTTTTTTTTGCTATTACAAAAAATAAAAAAAATTGCGATCCATCAAAGGTCCTGAAAAACATTAAAAAGATAGACCCCTTTTCGTTGTTTTGATTTTGCGAACACGTGCGCATGCGGAAGTCGTTGGCAGTCAAAACAAACTCATTTAGCGTTTTTAGTTGAATAAAGAAAAAGTAAAAGTAAACATTTGGTATTTTTTTATTACTTTCTATGCATCTATAATACGGAAAGTTGGAAAGAATCAAGTTATTTTGAGACATTAGGTGAAACTGACAAGTTTAAGTAAAAAAAAGCTTACTTTAAGTGATAGATGCACGCTACCAGATCCATACACATTGGTGGAAGCCTCATGGAAAGATGATGTATCACTTTTGCCATGTATTCAGTGGGGCGATGTATACACATATCTCATAAATACACCTTGCCAATACACAATTGAGATTATGAAGGCTTAAAAGTCTCTTAAAGCATATAATTTTTTTGGTGTAGCATGTTCAAAATGTTTATTTTAATATTGTTACAGAAGATGTTCAGTTTTATTTTGCAAAATCGAAGGGAGGGAAAATAAATGTTTCAACGAAAACAATATACCTTATAATTTTATTTTTATTGTTTATATATATATATATATATATATATATATATATATATATATATATATATATATATATATATATATATATATATAGAGAGAGAGAGAGAGAGAGAGAGAGAGAGAGAGAGAGAGAGAGAGAGAGAGGGAGTGAGTGAGAGAGGAGAGAGTAAATGAGAGAGAGATACATACATACATGCATACATATGTATGTATGCATGCTTTCAATTAGAAACAACTGGTATTCATATTCAAGCTAATTATCTATATTTAGGAGCATCGCTAGATGGAAATATTAAATGTTAATGTCACAATAAAGGTTTAGTAGAAATCAAATATCCCTACAAATATCGTAAAGGTTCAAGTGGTTGGAAAGAGGATAAAGATTTACCTGTAAGTGAAAATGGTGATTTAAAAACAAGCCATAGGCATTATACCCAAATACAAGGACAAATGACGATTTTAGAAGTACAGTTTTGTGACTTTTTTATTTGGACATCCTTAGAAAACTTTTTTTATAAGGACAAACGATGATTTTAGAAGTAGAATTTTGTGACTTTTTTATTTGGACACCTTTAGAAAATGAAGGAAATTACCTATAAGTTAGAGTTCATTCAGAAGAAAATTTTATTAATAAGATAAAGCAGGCATTGCACAGATATTATTTTACATACATTTTACCAGAACCTGTGACAAGAGAAAATGTTTATACTATGAAAACTATTAGAGCAATAAGCAAAAAAACTATTGCAAACGCCTATGCTTTAAACCAATGATTGCATGCAATAAACCTAGCTGTGAAATTGAATGGTTTAACTACTCATGCGTAAATGTAACTCGTGCTCCAAAAGGAATACTATTTAGCTTGAAAAAAAAAATTATTATTAAACATTTTTTATTTCTGTAATACGCTTTTATTTAAATTTATAAGTCCAGCTACTGAAATCATTATACTGTCAAGTAAATCAACTTGGCTTACAGGTATAGTTGATGTTAATAGTTGATATTTTTTTAAACGCTCAATAACTCTTTCTATATGGATTCTTACACGAACAATTTGACGAGATAAATCACTGTTTTTTACAGCCATTTAATTTTTACATTTTGTAAAGGCTGGTATTATTAAAACAGCTTCTCTTGTTGCTAATTCTTCTTCCGCTAAAAATCCTTTATCAGCTAAAATAAAATCTCCGTAACAAACTTAATCTAAAAAACCTGACTCAATTGTGATCGATTTGTCTGATGCTCCCAAATCATTAGTTTCTGCATCGTTAAATGATCCAACCTCGTGAGTCGGTAATACTTTTTTTGATTGTTCATATCGTTCTAAAGAAATTTTTTCATTTGTTTTCCATGTGTCTTTTTAAAAGAAAATACAGTTACCACATAATCAATATGATAGGAATCATCAGATTTTTCCCTAAAAAAGTTGAACCGCACAGCTAATATACAAGTAAGAATAGTAAAGTTTTAAATCAAAGAGTTTATTCATTTTTTATTATCCTTATTTAAGTATAAAAAAATACATGAAAACTATTTGAACACAAAATATACTGAATGGAAAACTTAGTCTTACCTGTCGTAAAATGAGTACTGCATAAAAGAGCATTATTTATTTGTTTTTCGTTCCATTTTTCTCTTTTAATTGCTGCAACTTACTTTTCTCTTCTGTTAACATTAGATTTATTATTATTATTTATTATCCAGATTTACTAGCTGGTATTCGATAAAAGCTCAAATAAGCATTAGCTAATGTTATTTTATTTGAGCATCCATAGGCACAACACACGTCATAATATTTTATAAATATAAATGATTATTAGAAATATTTTGCTTAAGTTAAACCTTTCACTCCTATGAAAGTTGCTAGTTAATATTTACTGTTTCAAAAATTGATTTATTTTGACTGCCGAAGACGTGCACATGCGCATTTGTTTCGCAAAATCAAAACAATGAAAAGGGGTCTTTAAAATGCAAATCCTTAAACAAAATTTTTACCCCGTGTTTTTATCCTCGTTTATTTAGACTAATTTTTTTAAAGAATAAAACAAAATATCAAAAATCAAAGAAAATATATTTAAAAAAACATGAATAAATTAGTAATACAAAAAAACGCTGTCAACAAAAAAGTATTATTGTTAAGAATGATATCATATGATAAAAACAATATCGTTAATAAAGAAACAGCATTGTTAAGAAAGAAGCAGCATTGTTAAGAAAGAAACAGCATGCTAACAAAAATAAACAAAATGTAAACAGTGTTTAGACTTATTAATAAAACCATCATCTGATATCTAGGCTAGTTTAATACTTTAAAATAGTAAAAAAAAAACTTTTTGATTTTTTAATGCAAACAATATAAAAAAGAATTCTTCGTTTTAAGAATATATTGTGACGACTTCATCACCACTCCCTCTCACTAGCAGTACACGACCAATACCTTCTGTCAAGACCTCTATAAACTCCATGTCTATTATTAATGTTAAGAAAAACTATATCAACTCGAATGAACATAATGTTCATTAACGCACAAATAATATAACCTTGTTGTCTTCAGTTTAGTGTTTATCTTTTTTTTTGTATCAAAATGGTTTAATATTATTTAATTATATTGATGTTACACTATCAATACAAGTTCATGTACATTTATATTAAAATTTTTTTACATTTATATTTAGATATTTATAATTAAATTTCTGCTAGATTTTTTTCAATTTTTGTTTTTTTAATTTTTATTTCTAATCTGCAATTACTCTTTGTTTTAAGCTGTTGGCAATATTTATATGAAAACCACTGATATTAGAGGTTTATCAGTTTGATATTTTTTGTGTTTTTAAACAAAAAAATTTAGAAATAAATTGTGAAAATATTTTCAGTTGTATTAAATATCTTTATAAAGGAGAGCAATGATTTCTTTAGAACTTTTATGAAACCCCAATAGTCATTATATATATTGAACTTAGGGATGGCAATCCCGGGATCCCGAGATTCCGTACAAATTGTTCGTCCCGAAATCCCGGGTTTAGTCTCCGAAATTTCCTAGGATTTCGGGATTGTCTTAAAAAAGTAAAAGTACAGAAAGTTTCAGCTTAAATGTAATTAAGAAATTTAGACATCATAAAATATAAATATAGGCTTTGGAACTGTAGCTGCTTTTTTTTTTGTAGCTGTTTATCCTCTTTGCAATGCTTTCTAATTATTCTTCCTCTTTCTGTATTTGATCGAAAATGCAAACTAAAATCATTATTGCTTATTTGCAATGTTATACTATATATACATTTTTTATATGTTTAACCGCACATATTTTGTACGATTAAACATATAAAAAATGTATATTTAGTATAATATTAAAACTAATATATTATTAAAAATAAATAAAATTTTAGCACGTGCTTATTGGAAGAATAAACATTTTTAATAAAAGAAATTTTTATTTTTAATTTTCTAATTCATTCTAATTCCAATGTTTGCGTCATTTTTATTTCATTTTTATTTCATGTCCACTCAATTTAATTACAAATATGTGCGTGATTTACAAAAGTTTAATTAATAAAGTTATCAAAATATAGAAGGTTTATTAAACAATAAAAGTTTACTTAACATCCGTTCTACTGATGAAGTTATCCAAATACATAAGGTTTATTAAATAAACTTTAGTTATCGTTATTTAAAGTAGAAATTGTTTTCGAAGAGAAAGATTATATTCGAGATTCAAATGATTCATTGTTAATTAATGAAACATCTGAAGTTAAATTTTGTTGTAACCAAATTATTGGTTACAACAAAAGCGTCAGGAAAATTGTTAAAATGTTTAAAAGGTTCCTAAACAGAAATGAAAATTATTTACAAAAGTACGTAAAAATTGAGTTTAGAAAGATCATCCATTTAATCATGGATTGCAAAATCCGATGTAGTAGCTTAAATGAAAACTTAAAATTAAAAAAATTATTGTGCTAAAAAGGCACTTCTAGATTAAGAATTGGATTCCAACATCGATGATTCAATTAAGATAAACGAGAAAGAATGTAGAATGATATCTGATTTAGTAGTACTTTTACTCCCAATAAAGCAACTGTGGTAGCACTTTGTCGACAAGACGCAACTTTAATTTCTTCTAAAAATGCATAGAAGTTTATGTTGAAAAAAATAAATGAACAACAATCTGAAATCGGAAAACAATTGTATAATGCTTTGAGTCACCGAATTTAAGAGTGGAGAACACCGTTAAGGAGCTTAGTATATCTTCGTGGCCAGGTTACTTTATAAAAAATTCCAGAAGTTTTTCTACCAAATAAAGTACCAAAAATAAAAAAATTATGATAAACCTGATAAAGTGTTTATACTCGGCAAATATAATAATAGCAACAGACTTAAGTAGAATAATGTCAAAACAATTAAAATGAACAAATTAAATGAAGTGATGGAAAAAAGATTGGCAGCAATACGAACACAAAATATAAAGGTAAAAAATAACTTATAAAATTCAAAAAGAAATACTGTTATTTGAAAGTAGTAGCCTATGATTAGATCACCTTAAAAAAATATGATTATATAATATCTTTACGGACAACAAGTATAAATTCCGAAAAAGCATTCTCAGTTTTTATGTTAAAAAATCAAATATGATTAAGCGACGAAATGATTGACACTCATTTTTTATGGTAGTACTTTCAAAAACAAATGTAACTCATGTATATTCATGCATGTTCATAATATTTTTAGTTATTATTTTTATTTATACCGTGTTAACATTTTAAGTATTGTTTTATAATTTAAATTACTTAGGTTCATTAATGAATGAAGTACTTTATTTATATCATAATTAAATTAATCACTTTTAAGTATTTGATAAGTATATTTGATAACGTTAGTTCTTATTATGTTTCTTTTTCTACAATTGCGTTTTTATCTATTCAATCCCGGGGACAACTTTTTCAATCCGAAATCCCAGGATTGAAAATTTCCGGGATTTTTGCCATCCCTAATTGAACCACATATCCATACACTTATCCATATTTTAGTATAGGAACGAACGCGCAAAACTGAATCAGTAATAAAAGCTTCACATTACATCTCAACACATTATAGAACAAATTCTTAATCATAAATTCAATTATTTCTTTTGACATCACTTACCCTATGACAGCTGACACTATTAAATATTTTCAAAAAGCCTCAAATGAAAGAAACAAAAAGTAATCTCATTTTCATTATATTTCATATTTCCATCAAACAAAATATTTTGGCAATGCTGCATTATCATTAAATTCTATGTGCTTAAAATCTATTGAAACATATTGTGTGGCTTAAATTACTTTTGTGAAAAATGATCAAACCAATAAGAATCTTTAGGATATTTTAGGATTAGGATATTTGACCAATATCCTAATCCTAAAATATTGGACTAAGGATTGGACAAAGTTAACCTTGTTATGTTAACTTCAGTTATTTGTTTTTTTTTTATTGAAAAAAACACTAACACATTTAGCATTGTTGTAGATTTCAACACTGTTGACATTCAACATAGTAGTAGCATTCAAAACTGTTGTAGCATTTAAAATAGTTGTAACATTCAACACTGTTGTGGCATTCAATACTGTTGTAGAATTCAAAACTGTTGTAGCATTCAACACTGCTGTAGCATTCAATACTGTCGTGCCTTATCAAGTTTATTTTATTCACTTTTTATGTGACAAAATCATAATAAAATCATGGTGAAAAGATACACATATCTTGCTTGGTATCTGCACTAGGAAGTGGTAGGTTGATTAGCACAAGACGTGCATTTTGGGATTTTTCAACTACTAGCTTGTTTAATTTAATTGCAGTATCCATTCTGCGTACATTAGACTCATTTCTAAGTGTAAAAATAAACAAAAATTCAATATAAAACTATAAAAATTGAAATAAGTTAAAACAAACTCTTAAGTTTATATTACTATACGTAGTAATACATATGTACTTATACTATTAAATATATAATTATTAAATGTTATATTTTTTTAATTCGACTTTATTTCACTAAATTTTCATTTATTTCATTTTAAACTTTTACTATATAAAATCACATTAGCTTTTGTGTCAATTTCGTGAAGTTTTTATTGATTTTAAGTGATTCAAAAATACTTATATTTTAAGGGGATTTTGTACTTTAAGAAATTTTAGATTTAATTTTAGAACAAGTGTAATTAACCAAGCAAAGAAAAATCAAACAAGCAAATGTAATCAATCAACCAAACATGATCAACCAACCAAATGCAACTAATCAATCAAATGTAATCATCAGTTTAGATTTCAAAACAAAAATTCAACTATTAAGTTATATAACTCGCACTCTAGATAAATCATATTAACTGATCCTCCCTCAAGTAGATAACTTATATTAACTAATCCTTCTTCAAGTAGATAACTTATATTAACTGATCCTCCCTCAAGTAAATAGTTTGACCACCACACATGGGGAGAAATTAGTAAAAGATGTTACTATATTATTGAAATAAAGCATATTATATTTAAATCCTCCTAAGGCTTCAAGGGATTATGTATGCTAGGTTTAACAGCTATAACTCATGCTGTATGAACTGGTTTAAAAGCCGAACAAATCATTTTTTTGAACATATACAGTATTTTCTCTCAGCTCTTCAGAAAACTCTAGACAATAATAAAGAACGATACATTTTTTATATAAAAATATTCATCTATCCCCTATAACAAAGGACAAACACATTAGGCATATAAGTTTACCATTGACAGTCTGTTCTTTGAATTGATTCTGCCTAACTACCCAGTCAGAAAAATGATACATTATTTCATGTAGTAATGTGTGTGATTTTAAGTCCAAAATAAACCAAGTTTTAAAATGAACCAGATGTGCAAAACACTGTACTAAAAAAGTTTTAAAAACTCAATAAAAAACTTATAAAGTTACTTACGGCTTTTGAGGCGTTTTGGTAGAGAGATTATCCAACTCAAACTTAAGCATTTCCGCATTTTTTGTACAACTTTCGTCACTCGAAACTTCATGTGATTTCGAAATATGACTATTATCAAGACTTGAAACTTCATGTGATTTCGAAATATGACTATTATCAAGACTTGAAACTTCATGTGATTTCGAAATATGACTATTATCAAGACTTGAAACTTCATGTGATTTCGAAATATGACTATTATCAAGACTTGAAACTTCGTGTGATTTTGAAACATGACTATTATCAAGAATCATTTGCGCCTAAGGCATATATAAAAAAATTATGCAGGAAAAATAAAGATATTTAATAAAATAAATTATTATTTTTATCTAACACAATACCTGCAATTTGTTTGCTCTTCGTGACAAATTCATTTTATTCATTAATTCCCTGCGTTGTTCTGCTTTTAATGTGCGTTCGTAGGTGTAAGCTGATATATCACTGTCTTCCTACAGAAAATTTTAAAGATTTTGCCTGACACTTCATGAACATATTATCTTCCCGAAATTTTCAAAAAAACATTAACACAACATTAACACAATAATAATAAGTAAACCACAATTTTTTTTAACGAAGAGAGTGTTCTATAGCATTGATGTGCATTGAAAAAACTAAATAAATAAATATTTTTTGAGCATGAAGGAACAGGCTCACCTAAAAGATGCAAGCTTGCTGAATGACAAGTCACATGGCTGAATGACGAGTCATATGAGAATTATGTAACTTGTTGAATTAACACATTGAAATGTTTAATGGAACAACTAATGACAGCTTGAGCAGCAATCTTGATAGCATTTGTAGAAAAAAAAGAAGAGATGCAACCTTATGACGATGAGGCAGTGGCTTTAGCTTGGCACACATGGTTTTTTTGTCAAGACTGGAGTATATTCAATGTTTACAATATGCTTTTGAATCTTGTCTAGAAGAGAAAGAGCATCATTAGAACTACTCCAAATATGACTACAGTATTCCTTACAAAGATAAATAATAAATTTGTAATTATAGACGATGGAATCAGGAGTAAGAGAACGGTGGACAGAAAAACGAGAGGAAAATGCTACACTCTTACTGAGTTGATAACTCAGTAAGAGTGTAGCCATCAAAATTTTTTAGGTGCTCCTTGCTTGAACATGTTTAAACAAAACCAGTGTTTTGAAGTGATAAAGTTTCATGAAATGTTTCGTTCATGGTTTATTAGAAATTCAGTTTTGAAAAGTTTACTTTATTTATAAGCCATTTTTCAATAAAGGGTACATATAATACTGACAGTATTGCAATAATTGAGTTTTGTTTAAGTTAAATTTCACAAGCTACAGTAAGCTCAAAACTGTAAAAGAAGAGAGATTAAATTTAAGATTGGCTGCCTGTTCCCGACAATTTTAAATAAAATTAGCTGTGTTGTCAGTAAGTAGAGCCACTTTAGATGATAGATTTTCAAGAAGATCTTTAATCAAGATCAAATGAAGAAACTGAACACAAACTAGGATCAGAGACTAAAAACAAGTTGTAATGTTGACAATCTGAGTAAGAGAAAATGATTTCAGTTTTGGTCGTTCAGTTTTAGGCAATCAGTGCGCAAGCATTGACTAACGACGATGACGACGATATTGGCTGAGGTGAAATGGCTTTGTCAATTTGGTCAGAAACATCATAAAAAGAGTGCGGTCTTGAGGAAAGGGAGGACGATGAAGGACAAAAAGAAAGGCAGCTGAGTGAAATAGATAAAGCACATAAAAGAATGCTTAGAGAATTCAAACCTGATTTCACCACAAATAAATGAAATGATGCATAAGTATATGCCCAGGCCATGCATGTGACAATTGAAGTCTTTTCAAATCAAAGGATAATAGCCACCAACACTGAGATCCAAAAATAAATCAGCTGAACTTAAATTAGTCTCACAAATAACAAGTAAGACTGGTCAATTTTACATAGGTACAATTCAACAGGTAAAGTGTCATTTAGAAGAACACAAATATTTGTAAAAAGACAAATTAGGTGCTAGTAATTATTTTTACGCAAAATATTTTAAGGCATTTTATTCATTTATTAAGTTATTAGAGAACTTGATTTGATCATAGATAATGCATAATTTGGTAACTTGATTTGATCATAGATAGTGCCTAACCAATAAGCTATACAATTTCCTCAGTCTTTGTTACTAACCTGAAATAGTAATGAGCTCTTTATGTGGACTCAACAATGCACATCAAAAGCACTACCAGATCACTATCCATGTGAAACATGGCACTGTTAATACTATGATAATTTTAGGGAAAATGATGGAATCTGCTTATCTGAGAGCTACCACAGAGTTTCGGAAACCTTACTACCAGTCGGCCTCAGAACCATTAAACTGAATTTTAGAGCTGGACCCTAAATAGGAAACAACAGAAAGAGCATAAAACTGAGTTTAATGGTTCTGAGGCTGTACTTCTGAGAACTGTACCTTGAATAGAAAATAACAGTTGTAAAAATACCCAATAACAAAGACTAACCAACACGAACAAAATCAAAACATAGAATAAGATATAAATAAAATTTAAAAATTTCAAAACTTACCATTTCAATAACTTCAATTTCAGCTGTTAACCTTAGATTGTAAAGAAGATCTACTAAGTCTTTCTTTATTTGAAGGCTATTGTCGCTTATTTCTTTGTATATGTTAAGGCAAAAGTATAATAAAATGTTTATTTTAATTTAAAATATATTACTATTTCATATTTTGCATTTATTGTACATCACACAAGAAAACTTGATGCATCCCACATGTGACAGTTAATCTTGATTTATGGGATGTGGGTTGTAAGTGGCTACAACCTAGCTGGTATGAGGCCATAGCCACACATGGATTTTATGTACACCATTAAGTGTAGCTAAATGACACATAGGGTCCACATCACACTTTCTTGTCAGGATTTTTAGATTATATATAGTCGCTGCAATAAATATACATATATATTAACTGAATATATATATATATCAGCCCCCGGAATTTAAATGAGGTCAGCAATTTTTTGCATACCTTAAGCTGTTAAACGTTTGAATCAAGTCAGCAAAAAAAAATTGGTACATAGGTTTTAACCTAAAACAGAAATGAGGTCGGTAATTTTTTGCCGACCTAAAATACTTCAAGGTCGGCAGTTAGATTCCTAATTCCAAGAGCTGATATATATATATATATATATATATATATATATATATATATATATATATATATATCATATAAAAAAATAAAATATATCTTTATAGATATAGATTTTTAAATTCAATAAAAAACCAAATATAAAGTCAACTTACACTTTCTTTAAATCCTTCTAAACTCAGTTTCACTGATTAAAAAAACAATAACGAGAAATACGGATGTGGTAAATTGAGTTTAAAAATGCACCCATATAGGCATCTATGGAAATGCAACTTTTTAACCACATGATAAATGCTATATAGCTGTTTAATGAAATATTATATAAGGGTTTAAATAGATATTTTAAAAAGTATAATTTTATATGTTCAAAATTAATGCTAAACTCTTCATTAAAACTATTAACAAATAAAACATTTTTTCAATTAAAAATTAGCATTTTTGATCATATTTAAAATATCAGGTAAATAAACTTGAAATATAAAGTTTTATAAACACATAAAAAGTACTTCCAACTATTTTTATGATTAAATGTAAATTTAAATTAAATAAAAAATGCTTTTTAGCAAAATTATTTCAGAATAAAATTTTAATTAACATATTTGTGAATGATATGTTAACCAAGGTTAATGAAAATGTTAAACCCCCAACATTTTCAACTTTGGAAGCTTGTCCTTTGTAAAATTTTATTATTTCAGAAAACTTTTGTATGGTTATTATGATTCTTGTAATTAAGTTTTTGACATCTCTCTGACAAGTCTCTGTCATAAATTGCATGCCTATCTTATGGTATCAAATGCCTACATTATATAAAGGATACAAAAATTTGTATCCTTACTTGCATCGTTTTTATATACATAAATTATATCGTTAGATTCAAAATATATTTATACTAAATTTTAAACATCTTTTTTTAACATCTTTTTTTTCTTCTAATTTTACTTGCTACATAAAAGCTTTAACATTTAAAAACTAAAATTATTCTAACAAAAATATTCGAAAAGATACGTGCAATTGTAAACAACCGTACTGAGCATTTTTTCCATACTTTGTGATGAACTAGCAAAAATGTGATTAGCAACATAAGACCACCATCGTGAACAATCCACCAAATGTCAATATAACCTTTTTCTCGTGTGCTTCTTTCAGGAAATATTATTGGATTCTTGACAACTAGCAAAGCTTTTTTTTTTTGTGCGACTACTCGAACAGTGTCTAAATTTATAAACAGAAAAATATTTTAAAAACTCTTTTACTTGTTTATTATATTTGAACTTTATTATATATA
>NC_088934.1:5602500-5660000 GCF_038396675.1 Hydra vulgaris
ATCCTTGAAGATGAAGAGTAGATGATTCATCAAGTACATTACCATTCATAAATATAGGAAGATCTAGATTGTTGCGATAACAATTAACTGAGTTAAAGTTCGCCAGCTACTGAGAGCCCAACGCTGTAGCAGAAGTGAGATCCTTTTCAAACTCAAATGCCCCCTCCAAGCAATCAGAGAGTGTTGGCTTCTGATCAAAACAAGAATAAATGGTAGTATCATCAGCAAAAACCTTAGATGTGAGAATATCAGGGAGATTGTTAATGTAAATTAAAAAAAGTATAGGGCTAAGGATAGAAACTTGAGGAATCCCTGAAGTTACGGGAAATGAAGAAGAGTGATGTTCATTGAGGACAACTTTTAAACTATGATTAGTAAGGAAAGATTCAATATCTTAAAGATGTTACCTTACATACAGTAAGATGAGAACTTATCAAGAAGACCAGCATGCCAAACTTTATCAAAAGCTTTAGAAATGTCAAGAGCAATAACCTTAAGCTTTCCACATCTATCTAATGCATAATAAAATCTATCAGTTATTACTGTTAGTAAATCAGCTGTAGAACAAGAAGATCAAAATCCATATTGATGATCAGATCTTGCTTATGACAGTAAGAAGACAAATGGAACAGTAGTTAAACGAGTCAGAACAGTCTCCAGAGTTTTTGTAAATAGGGATAACAGATGCAGCTTTCCAGCAGGCTGGAAAACAATATTCTGATAAACACTTATAAATAGTTTAAAAAGTATAGACAAAAGCTCTGGAGAACACTTCTGCAGGAATATAACAGGTATGTTGTTTGGACCACAAGCTGTAGAAGAGTCAAATCAAAAAATCACTTTAGATACAGAAGCCTTTGTGGTAGGAATGTCAAGCAATGGATCAACCTGTTTGTCGGCTATATCAGGTAGGATGTGATTAGTGTAATCAAGAGATGAGATTGATGAAAGATTCTTAGCAAAAATTCAACTTTGTCTTTGGGTGAGGTGACCAAATCTGAACCATGCAAGAGAGGAGGAATAACAGATTTCCCCTTATTATAGATACTATAAAAAATTTTCCAAAAGTCTCTGAAGCCTAATTTTGAGATACAATACAAGATTTTGTGATCTGAGAATAGCAGGCTTTAGCATTAGACAAAACCTTTTTACAATGGTTTCTGGCAATAATAAACAGACGCTTATTTTCTGGAGAATTGTTTTGGCAATAGATATGGAAGTAATGGTTACGATTGAAAATCACAGCAGCACAATGAGAGGAAAACCATGGAGAAGAGTTACATAAGAAGCACACTTGTAAGCAGGAAGACAAAAGATTCCTACCGTAGGGCCATTACAAAGAAAATCACAGAAAGAGTCCCAGTCAGCTTTAAGATAGTTGTAAGAGGTACAACAATAGGGGGATTCTGATGATGAAGAAGAATGGGATAATAGTTTTAAAGAGACCAAACTATGATCAGAAGCACCTAAAGGTAAATGTGGAGAAACTGAGAATTGACTAGGATCAGAAACAAGACAAAGTATAATTGTATAACTATGACAAAGTTCAGTAGAGAAGGTAAATAATTCGGATTGTCTTGAAAGTGTGTTAAAAAGTTGACTATTTGTGTTTGAGAGATTGAGAATGGAAAAAGTTGTGAGCCTTAAGACCTGCAGAATCACTGACACTAGAATCAAGCCATTCAGTGTGATGAGCATTAAAATCACCAACAACAACAATATTGGCTGAAGGATAATGAGAAAGGGCTTGGTCAATTTGATCAGAAATAACATTAAAAAGAGTGTAGTCTTGAGATGAAGGAGAGAGATATAGGACAAAGAGAAAAGTGATAAAGTGAAGTGGTGCTAAACGAAAGCACATAAAAGAATAGCCTGTGGATTCAAACTTAGTTTACCAACAAATAGGTGAGTTTTTACGAATGTAAATGCCCAGGTCAAGCATGTGACTATTGGAGTCTTAATGAATTAAAGGAAGATAATCATCAACACTAAGATTACAAGATGAGATAGCTGAACTTAAATTAGTCTCACAATAAGCAAGTAGGTCTGGTGAACTTTGCAAGAGATAAGACGCGATAGTAGAAAAGTTATTTTGAAGACCACAAATATTAGAGAATGATAGATTCAGAGAACTTAGTGATGATGATAGTTTTTTGTGTTTTAGAATTTTTGATACTTAAGTCATTTTTTAAATGTGTTTAAGAACTTGACTCAATGCACAGATAGTACTCAGTACACTATTTAATAGTCCAAGCAATTGCCTCGTTATTTTTAATAAACTGTAAGCTTTCACAAAGGTGTTCAAATGTGGCCACAACAATGCACGCCAAAATTACAACACAGAGACATCATCTATTTGCGAAATGGCACTATTAATATTCTGATATTTTACAGCTGTTGATAGAATCAACCTCTCTGAGAGCTACCACAGAGTTGGGGAAACGGGACTACCAGCTGGCCTCAGAACCATTAAACTGAGTTTTAGTTCGGTACCCTCATTAGGAGATAAAAGAATGAGTTTCCTAGCCATAAAAACAGAGACACAAGCAAAATCATTGCATAATGAGTCAAGAAGATCCAGCATTCAACATTCTAAACTGGAAACAATGTATTATAAATACTTCTTGGTCAGCCTAATAAATTTTGGGTTAAGAGCTTGGATGGATTATTAAAATAAAAACAAATTCAATGAAAAAACACATTAAAGCAAACAATTTATTTAAATAAAACGTTCTTATTAATGTTGTTTTTTAAATTATATAGTACAGAATTTAAGAAAAAAAAGTTGGTTTGGTAGTTTTTAATTATTTTATTTAGAATTTCAAAAAAATAAGTATTTGTTTTTAACTTATTTGAAACAGCAAATAAAATTAACTTTTAAAATTCTGAGGTGGGCAAAATATTGCTGACCTCAGACAATGTCAGGTTGGCAGTTAGGTTAGCATTGCCAAATCCTGACCCTAGTTCCAAGTGCTGAGTGCATAAGGACCTACAGAAAATATATTTAAAATCTTACATGTTAACTGGGATAAAGATATGTAAAATTTCCTTTCCAATTGATAAAGACTTTAGGAAAGATAATAATAAAAAATTATACACATAATTAATTGTATAAACATTTATAGATATTATAATTAAACAAATATGATAAATAGGCTGATGAGGTTTACAGTTGTAGAAGTGGGGCTTAGCAGAAAATCAGATAATCCAAATGTCACATTAGTACCTTTGTTAGCTGATAGCTATTTACTTTGCATCATGCAAGATATCTTGCTAAATAAATTAATAAATTTGTACTTTGCTTACGACACAGATTAAAATGTTTTTGCTCAATTTTTTGATTTTATACTTTTTGGTTTTTAAAAGCTCCTTTCATGTGAACTGCTCTTGAGATGGATATACAAGCAAGCATATTGAAAATTACAAAACTAAAAAAACCTGCTATTACATACATAAATTTTATGAAACAACATCTATGGTACATGACCAGAGTTATTTTTTTCATATTTGAAATAAAACTATTTTCTGAAGTTAGAGAAAGTGTTACTAAAAAGCTGTTTGACTCTAAGGAAGATATTGACACAACATTAACACAAAAATGTATATAATTTTCTTTATTTACTCCTCAAAACACACCAGAAACCAAATGACAACCTTAAAAAATGTCTAGCATGGCAGTTTTAGAATAATAAAAAAAAAATTGAGGAATAATGAAAGAAAAGATTGTTACCCATGCTGAACCCTCCATGTAATGCCACTCCATGTAATGTCACTCATACATTTTATATATACATTTGCTGATATATAGTCACTCATATATTTATTATTATTATTATTATTATTATTATCATTATATATATATATATATATATATATATATATATTATAACAACAACTATATATATATATATATATATATATATATATATATATATATATATATATATATATATATATATATTATAACAATAACTATATATATATATATATATATATATATATATATATATATATATATATATATATTATAACAATAACTATATATATATATATATATATATATATATATATATATATATATATATATATATATATATATATATATATATATATACATATATATATGCATATATATGTATATGTATATATATATAAATATATTTTATATATACAGGGTGACCAGAAAGTTGTGTCAGTAATCAATGTGCATACTTTCTGGTCTCCCATATTTCATTATTTACAAGTGTTTATCATTAAATTTTTTATCAGCTTTGTATCAGTTTAGTACAATTGTAACTGTACAATGGTGCTTATCAATTGAAACTGAATTTGTCATTAGTAACTGGGTTTGTTCTTTCTATTGTAGTCATTATGAATGTTCATTGTTTGTTGATTCAACGACATTTTAAGAAAGGACTTACGGGTGCTGAAATATTCAAATTAGTAAAGGTGCATGGAATTACTGAGAGATGTGTTTATCGAACTATCCAACCGTTGCGTGAAACTGGTGGTGTTGAAGACCGTGAAAGGTCGGGTCGTCCACGAACAGTTCGAACCCCAGATCATATTAAACGAATACGCGAGAAAATTCAGAGGAACCCTGAAAGGTCAGCGCGAAAATTGACTCAGGAGGAAAGAGTACCCAGAGAGTCGATGAGGGAATTATTGAAATTACACCTTGGATTAAAACCTTATCGCAAAGCATAAAGTTCATGGATTGACTGCAAATCAAAAGCTGGCCAGGTTGCAAAGATGCAAAACGTTGTTACGTCAGTATGGTCATTGTGCGGTACAGAACATTATCTTTTCTGATGAAAAGTTATTCATGATGGAACAAAGTTTTAATGCTAAAAACAATGTTGTGTGGTCAACATCATTAAAGGACATACCTCAGTCTTCAGAAACAGTTCAGCGGTATCAGAATCGAAGTTCGGTGATGGTATGGGCAGTGTGTAGCAAAGGAAAATTGCCATTGGTCTTTATCAAACGTGGCACCAAAATTAATGCAGTATCTTATCAAGAGAGTATCCTGAAGGCAATTTTGCAACCAGAAGCCAATTTGTTATATCCCAATGGAGACTGGTGTTTTCAAAAGGATTCAGCACCAGCTCATACAGCTAAAAATACGCAAGAATGGCTCCAACAGAATTGCCCTAAGTTTATTACTAAGGATGAGTGGCCTCTGTCCTCTCCCGACCTGAATCCACTTGATTTTTGCGTGTGGGGTATTTTGGAGTCCAAGGTCAATGCTAAACAACATCCCAACTTGGCCTCCATGAAACGAATGATGATCCGCGAATGGGAAGAATTTCCTATGGAAACCATTTGTGCCGCTATACAATCATGGCGCCATTGATTATCATTGACAGTGGACTGAAAAGGAGACCGATTTGAATAATTCTTGGTATACTTACACTACTTATGTTACTTGATCTGTTACTGTAATTTCAGTAGTTTATGTATTTTACATTAAAAATAAATTGATTGTGAAGTACTGACAGAACTTTCCGGTCACCCTGTGTGTGTGTGTATATATATATATATATATATATATATATATATATATATATATATATATATATATATATATATATATAATATATATATATATATGTGTATGTATGTATATATATACATATTATATATAATGCACCATAGTGCACTCATTATTAAACAAAGTGTATACTACTTTAAATGCTTTTTAAAGTGTACTTTCAAATAATTGTAAGGAATAAGATCTTTATAGATAACAATATCGTTTTATTAATAAACATACTTTTGTAAGTAACAAACTGTCAGGTTGTCCTGCTGGGCTATTGACAGGCATTTAAAAAAAAAATTCAGCCACCCTTGGAGAAAATAAGTCAACCTGTGCCACCCATGAAACCCATGAGAGTACACCCCTGATATATATATATATATATATATTTTTTTTTTTAAGTAATAAAAACATTGACATATGATCAGGTCCAGAAGGAGACCATTTGCAATTTCTATTGGAATGACAACATTTATTTTCATACTGAACTAGTGTCATACTAAATTTGTCTTTTTTAAAAATTTTGCTAAAGTTACAATTATGTACATTGATACTTGTGTATCAATGTATAAAATTAATGTACATTGCAGTATTAATGCACAAAAGACATTTATGTCATATTAAAGTGAAAGCATTACTAATTTTTTCATTATTCTTCTTCTCTTTCCTCTTTGTCTGAAAATATGTCTGAATTAAATTTGCATTTTGAAGATTAATATAAGCAAAATATATTACTGACTTCTTCAGTAGTAGATAAAAAAAGAAAATAAATTAAAGTAAAAAAAATCAACTAACATTTGTGAAAGAGCGTCTTTTATATTAGGCATAGAAACAACTGAGCTAAACCCTTTTATTCTTTCTTCTTTCATCACCTTTTTGAGATCCTGTCAACAAAAATAAATTTAAAAAGAAAAAAAAGTGAAAAGCTGCAAAATTTAGATTTTGAAAAATGCGGAAGAAAAAGAAAAAAAAAAGAGAATGAATGTTCTTACAGTTTAAAAAGTAACTTAAAATATTCCTTACTATAAAAAATCATTTACTCTGAAATTTATTCATAAACTTAAATTTATTCATAACCTGAAATTAAAATTTAAACTTATAACCTAGAGTATAACCTAACAAAATAGAATATAAATAGATAAAATGTATTAAACTATAGATCGGATGAAGAATCTAATGAGAGAAAGTTATTTCTTCAGCTTCACACAATTTTCTTTATTGTTATAAATTATTACTATTGGTAAAAAAAATTGTTGACAAGTATTGTAAAGATAAACAAATATAACTAGCTGTCTGGACCCATAAATTATGGATCTTGGTAAGTTCATTCCACACCAATCATTTCTATAATTATTCCTTTCTTCAATATTTTATAGTAAGCAGTAGATTATTAATTATAGAAAACTTGTAACACTTCCATTGCACGAACCGCTATTTATCAGCGGTTCGTGCCTAGTAACCGTCTAAATAATATTCAATATAACCGACTTGAAATGTGTTGATTACAATTGGTAAAAAAAGTTTAAAAAGCATGTGGAAATAATCCTAAAAACATATGGAACAATTGACTTACCCTGACCCACATAATACGGCCATTTTTAAATTTATTCTTAACACAATTGTTTTATTTCAATAATTTTTAGTAAGTAGTAAAAAAAATAAAAAATCTTTAAAATTTTTGTTTTGAGCTAACAACTAATGTTCAATACTTCTTATTCTAAAATTGTAAACTTCTATGAAAAAAATGGAGAGCTTATTAATTTTTTTCTCTATTAAGTTTCTTAAAGGACCTTTGCCTTGTTAATTAATTTTGAAGAAAATAAAAATTTGAATTTAAAATCTTTTTTCCTTTATGAAAGAAAGTTGTCTGTTTAATGTGTGTTAAATGCACAGACTTAACTACCTAACTAACTAACTACCTAACTAACTAACTACCTAAGCACATTTCTCCTGCTGTTTTGATATTCATAATTTTCAGAAATTTAAAACTTTTCAAAAAATTCTCTCCTTCGCTTGTTATAGTATATAATATCTTTATATATGTTATGTATATCTATAAAACTTAAGAAGTGTTTTACTTTGTATTTTAGAAAATTGGAAAACTTTGAAAAAAAAATAAAAAAAATTAAACATGCTGGCAAAAGGATTTGAATCCCTATGGAGGACTTCAAAAGCGCAGCAAGCTAACCACGGTCAGTCACTAAGGCATACTAATTTATTAGGTCTTTGCTTACTAATATTTCTTTCATTTTAAAATAAACTTTATAAACCAACATAAACTAAATTATTAATATGAAAATAGTGACTAGATGTAATCAGATAAAGTTACTATTTCCCATCTCAGTTAGAAGTGGAATACAATGAACTTGGACCTAGCACACTTGTTCTTAATGTTTCTTCTGCTCCATCAGCTCATTCTAATTTATCTCCAAGATAACAAAAATTTTCACCACTATTTCAATTTTTTTTTTGACTACTTTATTTAACAACAGTAAACTTTTAACATTTAATTTTCAAAACCAAAGATGTTAAGAATTGCAACATTTAAATACTGCACTATTTATCTTATTAACATTTAAAAATTCATGACAATATTTACAAATTTGTAAATTTTGAATTTTATAATTATAGGTTACCTCTTCTAACTCATCATGTTTTAATACGCCATCAAGAAACTCTTGTTGAATCACTGTGGAAACTATTGTCAGACCTTTTCCTTAATAAAAATATTATTTTTCAAAACTTTGAAAAATAAATTTTTTTTTTATATTATTAAATAAATATATTAAAATAAATTTTTTTTTATATTATTAAATAAATATAAAATAGTTAAATTTTAAATAAGTTATAAAGTATTAAATAATAAATAATTTTAAATGAAGTTAAATAACAATTTTAAAAACAAACAATATATGTGCGTTCTTTGTTAAAAAAAACACCATCATATAAAAAATATTTTAAATAACAGATTATATGTTCACACTTACCTGCTTTTAACTGACTTGCAAGACTTATTACTTTTTTGCATTCACTGTTTAAACAATTTGGTTTCTCCTCGATTGGACACAAAACAAGTACTTGGGGTCTGATAAAAAAAGAGGTGTTAATATCAATTTTTGAAAATCTCTTTTTTTTATTTTTCATGCATTAAAAATTAGATATAGGTGGTAAAGTGACAAAAGTGAGTATAGTATAGTATATGAGTTGCAAATAGGATCCTATTAAAGTCATATAATGACTATAGGCAACTATCAATTGAACTGTCAAGCATTCGTTTAAATTCGTTAGTCGAGGAACAGTTAACTGTTGCATTATTGAGTGCATTCCAATGCTTAGCAACACGATTACTAAAAAAATATTATCGTGGATCGCAATTTCTGTTAAAATTGCGTACAAACTATTCTCGTTGACCACATCGAGCTGGACGTATAATTGGTTCATTGTGCCAATTAATGATGGTAAGACCTTTTTCAAGTGTTCGCCTTAATTTAAAAAAAATTACATATAGGTGACAAAGTGAGTGTTTGCCTTATTGCAAAAAATCTGTAAATAAAACACCATTGTATTAAAACAAAGTTATAAGGTTATAAGGTTTGAGACAATGTAGTTGTGCCCTAGATAGTAAAAATGGAAAAGTAAACTCATACAACATTAATAACATTTAACTAAAAATTTAATTGTATTTAAACAATAAAATTTTATTTACCTTTAACCCTTTGAGCGCGTTATAAAGTTTAAACGCCATACAAAGAAAATAAACTTGAAAAAAAAAAAAAAATCAAAAAACAACTATTTTGAATTTTAGTTTATTTTTTGTAGTTTTTAAAAGACTTTAAAAAATGCAATGCATTTAATTCATAACTGTTGTGTGATAACTAGAAAAGCATTCAGGTCACAGTCCAACACAACATAACTGACACTGCCAACTGGTGTGAACACGGGTTTGGTGCCCAGCAACACATTTTATTTTTTTCCTGAACCAATTTTGACAAGGTTATGACCATATAAAGGATTGTTAACTGCTGTGTGTTGAGGAAGTGGATATGGTACAATTTTACTTCTAGCCACTTCTATCTCCCTAGATGTTAGTATTTTTGTAACTTTTTCTGGTAGATACCCTCCAGCTAAACTTTCCACTATTGCTATCATGAAACTTATTCTAGACATGGACGTTCATTAGTGTTAAGCTTATACAATAAGAAACTGTTTAGAATAGCCCTGCCAAATAAAAAAAAAGCAACTTCTGTAGTCCACTTTATTGTCTTACGCTCTGACAGGTACATGTAGAGCTGTGCATCTCTTAAATCTACCCCTCCCATGGTTTGATTATAAAGGGTAACAACATTTGGGTTCATAACTAAATTACCCCTTCTGTTACGCAATTCAGTGAATCCTGCTTTGGCAACAGATAGTAATACAGGTTTTTTTTACAATCTTGGTATGCCACACATAACACAAGACCTTTTCTATATTGGCACACTTATTTGTTTTTTAATTTTGCTTTCAGGCAGATTTCTGGCAGACATTTTCTGTTTACTCTCAATGTGCCTGTTGCTGTGGTCTGATATAGATCCAATAGCAGTTGTGGAGAAGTATAATAGTTATCAATACCAAAGTGATAACCTTGATGGAGGAGGTTGGTTTGATGCAAAAGACGAAAAACCAAGTTGTAAGTCATACCTTAGGCAACAGCTGCTTCATCTGGATCTTTTCCTCCCTTGTAAACTTCAAACTGAGACAAATAACTATTAGTGCTGTCTAAAACACACCATAATTTTATCCCAAACCAAAAATGACGCTTGTTTGGCATATATTGGTGGAGATGTGGTGTCTTTCTTTTGTAACCAATCATGCTCTCATCTGTAGAAATATCTTTTTGAGGAATATAAAAATACAGAAATTTTTGTTAAAATGTTCAACTAAAAACTGAACTTTATAAGTCTTTTTTAGTTGTTGTTGATTAGAGATAGAGATATCAGTAAAGTGAATAAACTTAAGCAATAGTTAAAAATGGTCACAATTGAGTAACAAATCAGGGAACAGAAGGATGACTAATATCCCGATACAGTTTAATACTAGCTTTCTTGATGAGACCCATATTGAGAACAACACCAAGGAATGTCTTTATTTCTAAAAGATTTGTTTTTCCTTGTTTTATCCATACATGACCTATCGACAATGGATGAGATCACAAACGTTGTTGATTACTTTGTATCCATGCATCAGCCTATTGGTTGGTATAAGTTACTAAATTTTCCAAAAATTCTATTGTGAAAAATAAGTCAACATAGTCAATGGGCTTTGACTCTGGTGAAATAGTATGTTTAGGTCCTGGTACACCAGTAAAAGGAAAAACATTAGGGCCATTTTCATCTCCTACAACAGGAAGCTACAAATCTAAAACATCATCAACACCAGCATCATAATCAGAACCGGAGTCTACATAAAAATAAAAACTTCAAATGCTTAAATTTGGTGATAAATTAAAATTAAATAATATTATATACAATTTTTCAATAAAAAATATTGTGCCTTCATCAAACAAGCTATCATCACTGCTACTTAAATATTCTTCCCTTGTACAACTTTCTTCTGTAAAACATTCTTTGCTGACACTCATCTTTAATATGAAATATACACAACAATATACCAAAAGATAGAAAAAAATGTGCTCTATTCAATGGTATTATTTTTAATTTATGAACAGCGGTATTATTGCAGAAAAAGTCATAGTTCTAAAAATAACTTTAAAGGCCATGATCATGGCTCTACGTGCTCTGACAGTATAGCCACAATTGTGGCTCCCCGTGCTCAAAGGGTTAACAATAAAATTTTTACTCAAATATTATTATGTGAGAACATAAATAGAATTTATTTTAGATCACCTAGTTAAACAAATATTGTTTAAAATACTTTGACAATACTGTAGATTATATTCATGAACATAATGTTATAAAATTTATATTCATTAGTTTAAAATAGGAACCAATTTACTGGTTATGTTGATTGCAAAACTTGTTATCAAATTTTTATAGCAAAACATGAAAACTTTTTAAATTTGAAATTTGAAAAGCTTTTTGTAATATATACAGTATCTACAGATTGCTATATAGTTATATTTACAACCATTTATAACTAATATTTACTGTAAGTGTATATTGAGTTATTTGTAATCTACCAATGCATCCTATTGACAGATACCCATATAACAGAGAATATTTATTGTTAAGTGTGACAGGTGTAGTTTATTTAGAATTTATTCTAAAAAACTGGTTATTTGTGATCAGTATCATTAAATGTTACAAAAAAATTGATGTTTATAAAAATTATAAACCATTTTGCTATTTAACATGTCTAATAACATTTTTTTTCTAATTTAATCCATATATATGTATTAAAAATACATATATATATATATATATATATATATATATATATATATATATATATGTATATATATATGTATATCTATATATATATATATATATATATATATATATATATATATATATATATATATATATATATATATATATATATATATATCTTTATATATATCTATATATATATATATATATATATATATATATATATATATATATATATATATATATATATATATATATATATATATATATATATTTATATATATATATATATGTGTTTGTGTATATATATATATATATATATATATATATATATACAATATTTACAGTAAGTGTACATTGAGTAAGTAGTATATATATATACAAACTATTTACAGTAAATGTATATGTATATATATATGTATATATATATATATATATATATATATATATATATATATATATATATATATATATATATATATATATATATATAAAATATTTACAGTAAGTATACATATATATATATATATATATATATATATATATATATATATATATATATATATATATATATATATATATATATATATATATATATATATATATATATATATATATATATATATATATATACACACAATATTTTCAGTTAGAATATATATATATATATATATATATATATATATATATATATATATATATATATATATATATATATATATATATATATAATTTGCAAATACTTGGGTCTATGTTGTTGGGTCTTTGTTTTGAAATAGTTTTAAGTGAAAATCAATTTAAAATTTTACATCAGCACCCAATTGAAATAATATAGTTTGATAGAACATCACTGTAATTATTTGTATATGTGTAAAATCTTTTTTATATTATGTTGTCTCAAATTAAATTGACCAGGGTGCTTCTCTATATCCATCTACTAACTGGTTTTGGTGACATCAATGCTAATTATACTGAACTGATTGACTATAGTAACTGAACCATCTTCTTTTGTTTTACTCAATCCATTAGCCAAAGATTAAACTTTCTTATTCATTTTGCAAATAAAATGATTAGTTTTTTATTTTTTATTTACTACCCCAAAATCAAAAAGGCCATTATAGTGGAGGCTAATATATATTATATATTTCTCCCAATAAATATATGATTTATATATAATTTAAATATTTATGCTTGCCTTTGCTTACTGACTTGCTTTTTTATTTTAAACACTTTTGTTCATTTACTTTTAGTTTTTGTTTGACCTCTAGTTGAATTATTACTTAAATGTTTTTTGATCATCTTCTTCATCAGAACTCATTGTACTTTATACAACTATCTTAAAGATAGCTGACTAGGATTCTGTAGCTCGTATGCATTTTGTAAATTTTCTTTATTACAGTTTAACAAAAAAATAACCTTGAGAAATAAAGAAGCCCGAAGTAAAAAAGAAATTTATCCCAAAAGTAATTCAATTATTTTTTTTAACTAATTTAATTCTAATAAAGCTGTTGCCCACCATTATTTAAACTGGGAGTTACTAGAAAATACAAATAATAGTTAAGAAGCAAGACAAGTTGAGAATTCTAAAAGAATGTTTAAATGAAAAAACATGTAAATGTTTGTAATAACCGGTTGTTGTTTTTTTGTGGTTGTAAGTAACACTAAATTTAAAGAAACTAAAACAAGCTGATATATTTTTAAATAACTCATTATTGATTTTTCTTCATCGAATAGCACTTTCCGTCATGTGCATTAAATAGCACTTTCCGTCATGTGCATTGAATAGCACTTTCCGTCATGTGCATTGAATAATTTTAGAGCCAAAAGCTATAATACTCAACCTAATAATTAGTTTTGCTTTTAATTTCAAATTTCAATAAAATTGAATAGAAATGTTAACTTACTTATAATTAATTCTATTTTTATATGCAAAATTAATTACTAAAATTATCAAAACTTAATAAATTAATTTCAATAAAATTGAATAAATAACTGTTAAATTTAAAAGTAAAATGAAAATAATCATTAAAATAAAATTGTCACCTCCAATTCTTGGTATGTGGAGAATAACTTTCAAGTCTTAACAAGCTAAACCGAGCCGCACTAAGAGCTAAACCACTAAAACCATCACCCCATTCTTTAACTGCTCTACATTAAAAAAAAAAGTTTAATAACAAGTCATTAAAGTAAAAATTTTAAAAATATAAGCAATATATCCCTATTAAATTTATTTTATTTATTTTTCAATTTGGGAAAATTTTGTATTATTTCATAATTTGCATGTTATGTGCAATTCTTTGGTCCACACATGTCCAGCAAATGGAAATTTTAACTTTTTTTCAAAAAGATAGGCAACATTTACAAAACATTGCAAACTTTCTATTGAATGATACATTATAAATATTGACTTGTATACAAATATCAATAATATTCTCTTAATACAACTCCTATATTACTTACACACTCACAACTTATAATACTATTTATTATATAAATATATATTTATTATCATAATACTAATATATACATACAATACTCTGTGTACATATCTTTGTTTTAGTTCTGTAGTAAAATTTAAGAAAAACTTATTTTAATTTACATACTGTAAATACAATGCAATTTAAAAAAAAACTTCCAGTATATTTAAAAGTTTGAGTGTGTGTGAAAAATTATAGCTTCAACAATATGACAGAGTTTGATGCCATAATCAATTATTTTTTTTAATCATCTTTACTTCTAACAAGACTGCAAGCAACCACTATTAGAGTTGGAAGTTAATGGAAGATTAAAATATAAAAGATAAAAGATGAAGTTTATAAAGCAAGATAATGATCAACAGACAACTTGAAAGATTGCAAATTATATGAATCAGGAAAACAAGAAGTAAGCAAATTCCAAAAAACTCACGTTTAAGTAAAGAAACTAGACAAATAAGAATTTTTGGAGCACTTAGGAACATTCATACTTAAAGTTGAGTGAATAAAATTGATATGATGAGTAACATGAGAATAAATTTTAGTAGATGGCACAAGAGAGGCTAGCACTAGAGCAGCGCCCATTATAGTATTTATAGAAAAGAGAAAGATAGGCAACATTATGACGATGTGACAATTGTTGAAGGTTGGCTGCAAGTGAAGGTCCAACTATATTTACATGCATTTTTGCACCTTGCCTAAAAAAGAAAAGGCATCATTCAAAGAGTTTTGTTATGGGATATTGTTTTCGTTCCAAATAGAATTTCTCTGCCATTATTACTATAATAGTTATTGAATACCATTATTTAAAACTAACTTTAAAAATAATTAGACCATAAACTTATCAAAAAACAATCATTTTACTTTTCTGTTGTTTTGTTTATATCAAAATATCAGAAATTGTTAAACAAAAGAATACTTTTACGTTGAACTAACAAAAGATATGCTTCTTTAAGTTAATGTTAGTCACAAACAAAGTTTTTTTAAGAGGTAATGTATATATTGAGGTGTTTGTATAAGATTTTTCTTTCTGCTAGCTAAGTTACTAAATTTACTAGTTGCTAAATTTCTAAATTTACTACTTGCAGTTAAACTTTTAGGAGATTATAGTTTAACTGCAAGTACCTGTTGATTAATGAAAAAAACAAAACTTAGCAGTTGTTGTCTTTGAAACTGCTGTATATCCTATATGCTATATTTTATCCACAACTTGAAAATTATGAATTTTATTGACCTTGTTTCAATGATTACTGTATACAATGTTAACAAAATCAAAAATCAAAATTTAACAAAATCAAAAATCAAAATTTAACAAAATCAAAAATCAAAATTTAACAAAATCAAAAATAAAAATTTAACAAAATCAAAAAATTAACAAAACCAAAAATAAAAATCTTAACAAAATCAAAAATAAAAATTACTTAACACTGCATTAGGACTATAATTTAAGAGACACGAAGAGAATGGAAAAGTCAAATTGATATGTCTAAACTACACAATGGGTATATAAAAACAATAGATTATTTGAGAAATGCTACTTTCTTAAATAAACAGCTAGAGTTCAAAATCCAATAGAAAAAATGTCACAAATATAAAAACTACGATAGTCGTGCATAAAAACAGTAACTATGATTATCAACCATGGTAACAGTAACTATGATTATCAACCATGAAACAAAAATAAATTCAAGTCAAACCTAAACTGACAAAATTGACATACATCAAAAAGCAGCAAAAAATGAGTAACTAATTTATGACAAAAACAAAAAATCGTTGACAACAAGCAAAGAAATAGAAAAATAGTCAACAACTCAAATCTGTATTTGCAAAAAATGAAAACAACAATTTTTCAAAGCGTACTGGAACAAAATGTGTTTCACCAATCCTTTTATCCAAGCCCACAAATAAATTTTTAAATCAAAGTTCCTTTCCTCCTAGATAATTTGTCATCACCACAGCTAAGGAGCCTCATTTGCCTCACCTAATTGAACCTAACCTACCCTAATATAGGATCATAATAATGTTTATGATAATGTACTTAAAAATAAATCTCAGGACTATGAATTATAGAGTATAATAAAAATAAAAAAAAGTAAAAACAAACCCTCTATATTCTATGTACTTGTAAAGCAAGGCAGCAATAATGGCAGCAACGAGAGCATAATACCAGCTTGAAACAAACATTAAAAATAAACACAGTAGAACTCCAGCTAGAGATAAACTCCTGAAATATAATAAAACTGTATTTCAAAGTTTTGTTTATAAAATTTAAGAGATAAATTTCAAAACTTTTTTTTAATAATTATTTGAATTTAACAATCATTATTAAAACTTTAATAATTTTATTATAATTGTTTTAAAAATTTTATACCAATGATAATAGCGATAGCGGGGACGCCAGTTTGGAAGCCGCAATATTGATTGGAGTGTGCATGCAAAATTAATAAAACCGTAGCACATAAGAAAAAACCTAAAAAGAAAAATGATTTATATTAAAAAAGAAAAATATACATGTAAAACATGTTTTATATTAGATTATGTTTTTCAGACTTTATAACAAGTTATAAAAATCTTTAACAATATCCACCAAGTTTTCAAGTTTTATATAAAACTGTCAAATCATTTTTTATTAAAACAATAAAAATTACAAGAATTCTTTTAATCTTAGAACTTAAAAATATAAACAAAGATATGAAATAAGTTGAGCAAGACATCATGTCATAAAACTCTTTCTCTCTTACAATGAAACACCATGTATTATTATGTTAATGTTATTGTTTAGATAATTTATACATTTAATAATTATACTTTTATACATTCATATTTATATATATTGTTTGTTTTTTAAAACAATCTCATACTTATATATATATTTTTTATATACATAAATTTTATAACTGAACAAAAAAAAAAAAAAAAAACGAATAAAAAACAAAAACTTTAAGAAAATGAATTACATGGTAATAATTGGAGCAACAGAATCAAAGCTAGCAATAAGAACTCCAATTTCACAAATAAACAATGTTAAAATCAATGCTCGTTTTGGCTCTCCATCTTTTGATACATGAGAAAATATCCTCAAGAAAACAATGATATCATCATTAGCTATTGCCTGTAATAATCTTGGAGCACTAAAATAGTAGTATAAAAACAAACTTTTTATTAACTCTTAATTAATATCATGAACAAATTATAAAGGATGAAATAATTTGAGAATCAAATATAATCAAAATTGTTTTTGCGATGTTACCAAAGTTGTTAGACCTTGGCCTTGGCCTTGACCTTGCCTTAAGACCAAAATTAAGGCCTTGGCCTTAAAAATTTTGGCCTTGGCCTTGATTGTTTTGATCTTGGTCTTAGAAAAAAATACATAAAATTAAAGAATTTTATGCATTTTTAAAGAATTAACCTTGTTAACAACTCTGGATGTTATAATATGCAATGTTAAAATATACAATGTTAGAGCAATATTTATTACAAATAATTATAAAATAAAGTTATTTTAAACAAAAAACCTATTTTTTTTAAAATTACTTTAATTCTAATTAATCATGATGACATACAAACAAGTTACAACAACAAATATAGGATTTTTTAAACCATAAGAATCAGTGCATGGATATGTATTAAAACAATGCACATTTTTTTTTCAAAACTGTAAAGTATTCTGTTTAATACATTGTTCAATAATTCTAAACTGCCTGATATTTGGAAAGCTTTAAATGTAACCCCCTTACTTAAGAAGGGTAGTAGATTGATTGCAGAAAATTGTATCTTTAACCTCTTTTGTATGTAAGGTCATGGAATCCATTATAAAGGACTGCATACTTTTTAGATGGTGAAAAGTTATTGAATCAAAATTAACATGTTTTTTTGAAACATAAATCGTGTATCACCAATTTAGTAGAATCTATGGACTTGATTACATATTATTTATCCCAAAGTTCGTCTGTGGACATTATTTTATTAGATTTTGCTAAGGCCTTTGACTCAGTACCAATCAGAGATTATTGTTAAACTTGTCAGGTTATAGTGTATAAGGCAAATTATTGAAGTGGAATGCAGATTTTTTATATTCACGTAAACAACGAGTTCTTATGGGTGATTTTATATCAATTTGGGTGATGGTCTTGAGTGGTGTTCCACAAAGCTCCGTGCTCGGGCCAATTTTATTTATAATTTTCATTGACAATTTGAATGAGATCATCTCAATTAATTCAAAATTTTATGCTGATGATTCAAAAATAATAGCTGAAGTAAATAATTTGACACAATCATTATCATTACAAGGCAATATTAATAATATTTTAAAGTGGTGTAAAGACTGGTTAATTAACTTAAACATTAACAACTGCAAAGTTATGCACATTGGCAAACAGAATTTAATGTACAATTATAGCATAAATAAAGTAGATGGCACACAACTAGTCTTAGAATCATTGAGTGAAGAAAGAAATTTAGGAATCACAATAAGATCAGATTTGAAATAGAAAACGCAAGTGTAATATAGCAAGTGCCATAATTGGTCTGATAAAAAGAACATTTAGGATAAAAAACGTACAAATGATAAAAATTTTATATAAATCATATATACAACCACATTTAGAATATGCAAGTGTAATATGGTGTTCCTATCTGACAGGAGATACAGAAAGGCTGATTAGAATTCAAAGCAAAATAACTAAAATCCCTTCAGAACTAAAAGATTTATTGTATAAAAAATGCCTTATATATTTGAATTTCACTAGTTTGGATTTGAGATGACAGCGTGAAGACTTAATCCAAATGTATAAAATTGTTTATGGGTATAAGAAAATTCAATGGTCAAATTTTACATTTCCAGTTATTGATGAACCTGGGATTCATACATGTAGGAAAAGGCATAAATTGAATATTGAACTAATAAATTATCCAGCAAGATTTTTTTTACAGAGAAAATTGTGGAATACCTTAATAACCGAAGATGCTAATGCAATATCATTAAACTCATTTAAGGCTATTTTATTGTCCAAATATGATTACTAACATCTACATTCACAATGGTGTTGTAACCAGCAACATTCACAATTAAATGCTTGTTTGGTGTTTTGTGGTTGTCCTCCTCAAACAATGGCTTTGGTTGTATGACTACGTTTATAGTAACAGCTGTAATAACCTAGTGATAGGTTCTGCAGGAATACATTATCTCTGTTTCAGCATTTATATATTATTATTATATATTTATCATACCATAAATTTATATTTTACCCAGTCAAGCTCTGCAGACCAGCTCCTACTGTTGATAATAATGATCCAATGAGTATCATCCATTTATTAGGCCAGCCTAATGCTGATACAACAAAAGAACCTCCAATACTCTCACCAAATCTAAATATAAATTTTAAATTCATTTTAATTTAAAAATTTCTTTTAGAAAATTTATCAAATTTACTAACAAAAATGCTCTAATATCTGGAATTTTTCCCTGAAAAAAGACAGCGTCTTTTTTCAGGAAATATTGTCTAATGAAAAATCTAATAAAAATGCTTAAACCATTTCTACTTAACTTAAAGTTAACTTTTATCTTTATTCTTTTTCATGAACTATTTTTATAAAATTTGTTGCTTAGCAGCAAAATTTTAAGTATTCAGGGTGTTAAAGTGTTTATTAATTGAATCTTTGTAATTTTTAGATATTTAAAGATAACTCAGTTAACTAAGTTAAGATAAGAAAGCTTAATTTATCTTAAAATAAGATTAGATAACTTAATCCTACTTTTAAATAATATTATTGCAATTATTAGATAAATATTCTACATTACTAAACAATTAATTCATTTTGAGCTAACCTAACTATGTTTGCAATAATTTTTACTGCAAAAATCTAAAAGAAAAAAGGATGCTTCGAGGACCCAGTCTAGTTTTAGAAAACAATTACCCACATCACTTGAAAATTTGCCAGCTATTGAAAACTAACTATAGACAATAAGATAGCAGAGGATTCCAAAAATTTTAGTTTGATCCGAATAACAAATTTTAAAAAAATCATCTAAAACATCATTTATTAAAATTTTTTTTGCTTCTTCTTCTTCTTGATATTTTCTCTTGATTTTATTATCTTTGTAATTTATTATATTGTCAAATTTATTTTGCAATTTCTATAACACCTTTTTCTAAACTACCTTTTTCTCTTATAAAAAATACATCTACTAAATTAAAACTTTTAGAAAAATAGATTTTTTTGTTGAATAATCAAAAAATTAAGCATATGAAAAAACTATTATAAATTATTAAAACAAAATAAAAACTTTGATATAACAAATTCTCTTACTTGTCACGTAAAACATCACCCTTAATGGTTGCTGCTAGTAGAAGTACACTTGAGAGATCTTCAAAGAAGTTGTCAAGAATATTATTTATAACAACAAATTTATTCTATTCTCATTTGTTTATTCTCATTTGATGTTTTTGTTTAATCATACTTTCTGTAATTATTACAAAACTATATATTTATAAAGACCTAATTTTTTCAAAAAGAAAAAAAGAAAAAGTTAAAAAAGATACATATACTAGAGGTAGTTAAAACTGCAGCTATTGTCCCTTTAGGTATAGAAGCTTGTGCATTTTTTAGATTTCCAGAGCGATTTGAACCAGCCATGATTCCTAATTTAATTTAAAAAAAAATGTATAATAAAACTTCTGATTAAATTTATAAGTAAAACTATGTAGTACAATTATATAATTAAATATTGAAATAATAATCAAAATTAAAATACCAGTTACAGAAGGAAAAAATATAGCAAGTAAAATAGTAAATGATGTTGTAATATCAGCAACCACTTCACCAGGAAACCCAGTCACTCCTTGTTTTACTTGACCTGCTTTACGATAGTTACTCCAAAGTTGTTCTGTAATTTATTAATACAATTAAATTTATTAAAAATAAATCAAATTAAAAAATATAATGACTTTGAATTTTAATTTAAAAAAAAATATACAACTGCAAAATAAAATAATTATAAAATTATGATACAATATTGTAAAACCTGATGAATCCACACAGAGTTTGGATTCATTTAGTTGTGAATATTATAAAAAAAAAATTATAATAAACAAAAAAAATAACTAAAATAACACTCAGAAAATAACAAAAATAAAAAAATAAAAATTTAATGAACAAAGTTTACCATTAAAAATACTGCTAATTCCAGGCATAGCTTCGACCACTTGAGTATTTGAAAGATTGTAAAAAAGATAACTTGGAACAGTTTTTTGATATATTGATAACAGCAGTGAGTCATTTTTTGAGCAAACTTTATATGATGATTTTGACAATAGATGATCTCCAAGGTAACAAACGCTTTTTTAAAAATATACATTTTCAGTAAAAAACTAATTATGTCTAATATAAAAAAATGATAAATGCAAATTTGTTTTTTTTATATTTATTAAAACATGGTATAATAATTTTAATATATTAAAAGTTTTTATGTAGAATAAATTTTTATTAAATATAGTTTAAAAATTTTTTGTATAAATTTTTTTGTAGTCTTATATTTTACACAGCTGTTTTACAAGCTGACTGGTGTGTTTGCTTCATCCATCTTTTTTATGATAAACTTTCTTCAAGCTTGCCCCCCTCAATAACATAAGCAACTATACTTTTATCTAAATTTAAAACAAATAAATCAAGTTTTTGGTATTGAACTCAATGACTTTTAACTGCAGACATTGCACAACTGCACCCATTTCTCCATGCACCCTTAACATATAAAAAGATTAAAACCTCTGTTATAATGAGTAATCAATTTCATGTACTTCCTGTTTTTGACTTACATATTCATTAAACTTAGGGTTAAATTTGCAATTAGTTAATATAAATTTGTTTCAATTAACCAATTACTTGTTTCTTGACTGGATTAAAGATATTGCAAGCAGTTTGATAACTTGGTATAGTAAATCCTTAAGCAAAAAATTGCAAAAAAAATTAATTGTAAAACTTGACTATTATTTAGCAGCGGGACTAGAATCTTAAAATTAGTTTCTATTTGAATGTTTTGTAACAGCCCACATTGTAAAAACAGAAGTTTTTAAACAAACTTTATAAAATTACAAAGCCCAAGATCTTTTAGATGTATTAACATATTGCAGCTAAATTTAATTCATCTTTAAACCATAAACAAATATTTTAGCTTTAAGACTTTTAACAGCTACTATTTGTTTATGTTATAACAGAAAATTTTACACTGAATGACTGCTTAAATAGCAATGTTACAAACGACTTCACTTTGACACCGATTGACTGTTTGAATGACAATGTTACAAATGATCTCACTTTGACACTGCTTGAATGGGAATGTTACAATTGATCTCGCTATGTTTATTCTTTTAACTTTGCCAGACAAAAAACAACACAAATAGATCAAAAAAATAATTCATTGTTTTAGAATCACGATATTAGAAATATTATTATAATTTTTCAAATATTAGTTGTAGTTAAAAAAATATTACCCAAAAAATATTTACCAAAAAAGCTTTTTTTTTTGAATTAACCAAAAAAGCTTTTTAATTCAGAACATTAAATAATATAAGAATTTACACTTGAGGATGTTTGAACTGACAGCCCTTTTCTGCTCTTCCAAAGGTGAAGAAAGCAAGTTCACTTTTGGCCTTAGATTAAATATATTTTTGGTTTAAATCTAAGAAGCAAGTCATATACAATAGTATATACAAACTAGTATTACCATAGCAACCATATCTTCACTGTGAAACCAATAGTAAAAAGAATCAAATCCCAGGAATCAAGTTATTATTAAAAGTAATATTAAGTTATCATTAAGTAGGCATAATGAAAGCAAGTATATATGAATTGCTTTTATTTAGTTATACTCAACACTGGTTACCAGGGATAAGTAAATTGAAATTTGTTTTTCCAGAAGTTAGTTTGGTTTGTGTATTGCTGATGTAATGTATAGTGAATGATGAACTTATAAATCATAAAGTACCAGTTACTTTGATAAAGAAAGAAAGTACCTATTTTTAATAACTTTTATAAAATTATACAACTAAAATTTCATAAAATTATATGCATAATTTCTATAAAATGATTTAACAATAAAATAATGAATAAACTTTCATAAAATTATATGTTTTAAAAAGTTTTTTTCTTCACAATTCTTATTTTGAGATTTTATAACAGACTAGTTTGCACAAATACGTAGAGTAAACTAAATTAAATTTAAAATGGATCTCATAATGAATGATGATTATGATCATCATCATCATTATCTGATGATCTCAAAAAGATGATGACCTCAAACTATCTTATAATAACAACAATAAAAACCTTAAACACTGGAATTTGAACATTAATTATATAACTATTGTTACCTTGGTGATTTTCTTGCATGAATTGTAAAAAAACCAATAAATATTGCCAAAATTGATAAAAGAACACATGCAAGAAATAAAAAAGCACATTTGTTAACATATTTTACACCAATAAAAACAAGTCCACCAAGAAGGACCACTAGTGCTGTACCATAAACACGCATGTTATTTAACATTGCCGTTGATTGCACACCACCAGTAGATTGGCCATCATCAAATAAAGAAATCTGTGGAGTAATATATGTCTAAATAAAATAACACATATCAAAAGACATCTGATATTTGCCAAATGTTTTATGCCCTTAATGAACATTGTATATAAAAAAAAAACTCTACTACGTGAAAATTTAAATGTAAATGAATAAAAACTATATATGAAATTGTATTGCAAATTGGGCATTCGGTTGATAAAGTAGCTAGATAATTATGGCAATACCCCTCTAAGTTCACTGCAAATATTAAAAGCAGATCATAAATATTTTCTCTTTAATTAAAAAAATTATTTCATTTGTTTTGGAAAACAAGTTACATGCTTTTAACTTCAATTGGAAAAAAAATCCGAGAAAAAATTAGATTTTATAAACTTTTATTTATTTAAAAAACTAAAATTATTTTAAAGTAATTAAAATTGATATAAAGCAAAAAAATTTTAACAATTTTTTAATTTAACAAATTACTCAAAAAGAATGAATTAAATTTTTATAACAGTAAAAAAACACAAAAAGATTGAATAATTAGTTAATAAAGTAAAACAAAAATAATTGCCCAACATTTATTAAGCTTGCTTTATTAAGACAAAAAAATCTCCACCATTTATGGTACTATGGTAAGCAGTTAATCACACTCCTGTATGCACTTTACTATGTCTTTTCTCACAATGTACCACAGAGTGCAAAATTTATTATTCACCACTTTATAACATCACTGATTAAATCGAGAAGTTTTTATGGTAACTGTTTTTAATTAATTGACTATGCTTTTTGTGTACTTCTCCTCCTGTTTGAACTAGCCAAGATTTGAACGCAGACTTCAATGTGCCTAGTTTTAAGTAAGAATTATTTGTTATCAGTGTGAAAAACAAATAAAACTTACTCTAAACTTTTGGGTCTTTCCATTTCAGATTGTTATTTATCTTGATAACTAGGTCCATTTGAAGGATGTTTCATCAAAAAATACATCTGCTCCATCATTGGTAGTTATATATAGTGAAGTGGCATGATTTATTTGTTCAATTAATTCTTTTAATTTGCCGCTATAAAATTTATATATATATATATATATATATATATATATATATATGAAACAGTTTTCATTTCTTATTTGAGTTGTCCGCTATTCAGTTTCTCTTTTGAGTTGTCCAATAATCAGTGGTCCAGTGTAAAATTTTTTTGTATTTCTTCTTGGGTGAAAATAATGAAGAAAAAAGATTTAAACGTCTGAATACTAAATACGTTTAATAAGAAACGGTTTATTTAAAAGTAAATTAATTAATTTATTAATAAAATTAATTAAAGATGTGTTGTTGTTTTTGTCGTCGTCAATATCTGTATCACTTTGATTCTTTTTGTCAATCTTAACAAAGGTTTCATTATGTGAACCAAAAGAGTCGAAAGCCAAAACTGCAAAGAAATGTTTTATATATAGAAAAATATTTTATTATTCTCTCAAAAATACTTTATTATTAATCTCAATTCCCAATCTTCAATCAAATTTAATTTAGTTGAATGTTTAAAACATGTTTTTAATGTTATAAAAATTTTGTATAATACTAAGTATTATACTTGTATTATTAGTCACTGTGTAATAAATATATAATAAATAATATTTTATAACTAATATATTATGGTTAATGCAAAAGAATTCAGAGACGATGCTCTGGAGAGTAAACTGAGAATTGAATATGAATCAAAAATTAATAATGCTGTAGCAGATTTGAATAAAAATATAGAATCATTAGTAATAACAGTTGCTGATTTAACTAAATAGAATGAAGATTTGAACAAAAAAGTTGTAAATGTTATTGTTCCTGCTCCGAATGAAGCTTGGAATATTGTAACAGGTAGAAAATTGAATAAAACTCAATCTCAGATTGATATTATTAATATGGTTTCATCTGAAAATAAAGAAATTGAAAAAAGAGATAAGAGCGTTATTATTTTTGGTTTAGAAGAATCAAATAAAACTGATGATATAAAGAAAGATGACGAAAGTAAAGTTTCAGATTTTTTAGAAAAAGTTGGATCAAGTATCGATAGATAGAAATCATTTGATTCGTGTGTTTAGATTAAAATCTATAAAGAGTATTGCACCAGTAATTGTAGAGTTAAGAAATAAAGAAACAAGAAATGACTTTATAAAAATGTCTACTACTAATATTTCGGATTATAATCTGTTTAGAAAGGATCATCAATTTAGTTGTGGTGGTGGAGTATGTATTTATATAAGGGAATATTAAATCTTATGAAATAAATGAACAATCTCTAATAAATGAAAATATTAAGCAAGTATGGTGTTTGATTGAACTTGGCGAATAGAAAATTTTACGTGGTTGTATTGTAAAGCTTGGTATAGAAACTAACATTTTAGACCTTATTTTAACTGGTAATAGCAGCAGAGTTTATATTCTGGAGCATTTTCCACCATTAGTTGGCATCGATCATGGTCATCATAATTAGAAAATATGAAATAGGGTGTGAAAAATATATTCCAACAATGAATTTAGATAAAAACTCTTTTCAACACTAAAACAACTCACTGTGGATGACAAGTGAACTTAAAAGTATGTGTAGTGAAAAACAAAAAAGTTGGTTTAGAAACAGAAATTCAGGTTTTAAAAGTATTTAAGAAGTCAATAAGTATAAAAAATCAAATAAAAATATGAAAAAAAACTTGTCAAAAAAAGTATTCTTAATTTTAAAAGAAACTTGGCACTTAATTCAAAGAACAATCCTAAAAGTGTCTATGCATATATAAATAACAAAACAAGATTTAAAGACTCTATCAAAGCAATAAAGCTACATGATGGTATTATAACTACTGATAATCAAGAGATAGTAAACACTCTTAATAAATATTTTGCATCTGTTTTTATACAAGATGATTCATCAGAAGAAGTTTTAGTCAACAATCTTTTAAAAAATTGTCCTGATCCATATTTTAGTATTCCTATTATTCAGAAACATTTAAGCAATTTAAACATGTACAAATCAGTAGGTCCTGATAATGTTCACCCAAAAGTTTTAAGGAAATGTTCAGAATCTTTGTCGAGTTGTTTAGCATTAATATTTCATAAATCTTTTAGTACAGGAACTATTCCAAAGTTATGGTCATGTGCAAACGTTATTCCATTATTCAAAAAGGGTAATAAACTAGATCCAACAAATTATAGACCGGTTTCATTAACATCAATTGTTGGTAAAATTATAGAATGAACTATTAGAGATTGAATGATAGTGTTTCTCATAGAAAACAATTTAATTTCTAAATTGCAACATGGTTTTGTTAACAACAAAAGTTTGATAACAAACCTGTTGGAAACATTAGATTTGATCACGCAAGCATATGAAGAGGACATTTCAGTTGATGTTTTGTTTTTGGATTTCAAAAAAGTATTTGATTCAGTTTCCCACAGGAAATTACGGAAAAATTATTTACACTTGAATTTGGGTCATTTTTGTTAAATTGGTGTAAATCATTTTTGTCAGATCGAACTCAGAGGGTGGCGATAGGAGAATATATTTCAAATTGGAAGATGGTTACTATGGGAGTACCGCAAGGTTCAGTACTCGGACCTCTTTTATTTGTTATCTTCATCAATGACCTATGTAGAGGGATTATTAAAGTCACTAAATTATATGCAGACGATACCAAACTTATTTTAATCAATCGTTGTTATGATGATAATAAATTATTTCAAGAGGGCATTAACATGCTAATAAAATGGTTTGAAGATTGGTTAATTAAATTTAATGAATCATAATGTAAAGTCATGTATATTGGAAAAAGAATCCTAGATATGAATATAAATTGAACAACTCTTAAAAGAAACAACAATAGAAGAAGATCTTGGGATTTTCATTTCAAATAATCTAGAGTGGAAATATATTAATTCAGCTATAGGTAAAGCAAACAGAAAATTAGGCATGATCAAAAACTCATTTGAGTATTTTGATGAATTTTCATTAAAGTTACTATAGAAATTGTTAGTATGTCCTCATTTGCATAAACGGAGCAGCAGTTTGGAGTCCATTTTGGAAGAAGGACATTGACAATCTTGAACACATGCAACACAGGGCTACAAGAATCAAATCTTTAAGGGGGAAATCATTTGAAGAAAGATTAAAGATACTTGAACTGCCAACTTTGTATGATAGAAAAAGAGGTGATCTGATTCAAATGTATAAGATCTCAAAAGGAAAAGATATTGTTAGTTTTACCCACCCTCCATTAAATTTTGAGCTGGAATGATCAAGTAGAAGTAACAATTGAAGAATAATGGCAGACAATTTACCAATTTGAGAATCCGTCACCATTTCTTCACAAACAGAGTTACAAATGATTGGAATTCTATTTCTCAATGAATAATAGATAAAGATAACTTAAACCTTTTTAAAAACAGCATTGATAAATATTTTGGTTTCTGAACACTATAATTTGTAATCAGCTGTCATAGTCTTAATTCTACATAATTAAGACTCAACACACCTCAAGTGTGTACAGCATCTTTTCTATTCTATTCTATTATACTAAGACTTTTTTTTTTTTTTAAAAAAAGGATTTCCACCTACATTGTTAATTGTGTTCTAATAATGATTTTTTACATCTTAATAATGCATATTAATAATGTTTTTTATTTTCTTAATTGTGTTTGACAAAGTTAAAATAAAAATTTATTTTAACTAATGTAAAACAAAAGAGATTCAGTGTTATTCATTAAACTGCCCACTCAGTGTTATTATTAAACTGCCCATTCATGTGACTCAAAATGTGACTATAAGGTTTGAAAAATGATACAATAGCATTTAGAAATAAAAAAAAATTTAAAACTCATTTTAAATTGAGAAAAAACGTGCTTCAAAATGCAACAACATTGCAATTAAATACAACATTGCAACTGTTTTATTATATGGTTTTATTAGTAAACCTACTTTTGTTAGGAAAAAACTGTCTGGTTGTAATGTCAGGCTACTTACAGACACTTTTTTTTAAATTTCAGTCGCCCTTGGAGAAAACGAGTTGCCTCATGCCACCGGACGACCATGAGGGTACACCCCTGTATATATATATATATATATATATATATATATATATATATATATATATATATATATATATATATATATATATTGTAGGAATTGTGTTAATATTTCCAGTAAGAGTGCTCATAACAGCGTGTTATATAATTAGTAAAGCAAATAATATAGTGAAAACTAAACAATTATTAATATATATTACAATTACATAACTAAAAGTTTCCCGCAATAGCGATCATCAGATGTAACAACAACAAAAAAGTAACGACAAAAATGATATACAAAAGATGCTATGAAGTGTCCGCCTCGATGACATTAAAATTTTTTATTAGAAATTTCATTTTCATGGCGGCATTTTGATGCAAGCTCAGTTCGTTTGTTAGGCAAATTTAATGGTGATGTAATAATGCAGCATTTTTCTGTCAAGCATAAATTGCAAAATTTACCACCAGGTTTAAATGGTTCCGCTTGATCGAGAATATTCCATTTTAATATAAGTTCTATAGCTTTATTTTTGCATTCCCACACAAATTTTTGAAGTTCAGTGGAGTTGGCCTTACTTTCATAAACAAAAGAGTTTTTATGTTTATACCATCTGTCTTTGAAGGTTTTCTCAGTAAGCCCAATGTAATAATATCCTTCTCCTTCTTGGTGAGTTTTTACATTACAAATATAAATAAGATTTTTTGTAAGGGCATAAGGTGGTTTGTCGACAATTGCATAATTGGCATTTTCATGAGAATTAAACAACATCTTATTATTATGAGAAGCAATAATACTCTTGATGTTTGGAAGGCAGCTATAACTAACCTTTAAGTTCTTTCAATTAAAAAGTTTATGAAATTTGTGGCCTTTAGAGAAACATTCATCAATTATACTCATAATTGTTTTGGCTATATTTGCTCTGACGTTGAGCGAATAAGGTGGGTTAAACTTTTTTCGAGATTTTGTATTATATTTCTGGATATTTGGAATGAAATTGATCTTATATTTGAATCCACAAGAATTGTTATTATAAAATGGTGCGGCTCTATCAAAAGCTTCTTTGCTTGAAGATATATTAATGATGTGATAAGAGATCATTTTTGATATCAATTATACATTTTATATATATAATATATATATATATATTTATATATATTATATATATATAATATATTATATATAATAGATATTAGTATAATACAATTTATATATAATAGATTATATATATATAATAGATTATATATATATATCATATATATATAAAATATATATATATATATATATATATATATATATATATATATATATATATATAATAGATTATATTTATATTATATGTATATATATATATATATATATATATATATATATATATATATATATATATATATATATATATATATATATATATATATGTATATAAATATATATATATATATATATATATATATATATATATATATATAAATATATAAATATATATATATATATATATATATATATTTGGGTGTCCAAAAAAATCATATTTTTGAAAATAATCTGCTTCCACCCCCTAAATGTGTTCTATCTAATAAAAAAACACCTGGTTTAAAATTTCTTTGAATAAAAAATATTTAAAGGGGTCCCTCAAGATCCTCGAATATTTAATGGTTCTTTATATTTTCAAAAAAAAAGTTTTTCAAAAATATGTCAACCTGGTACTCAAATGAAGCAAAATTATATAAAATTTCAAAAATAGTATTCATTTTGAAACATTTCAACCTATTGGTCAAAATTATGATAAAAAAATTTTATTTTCTTAATAAGACAATAACTAACTACTAATTTATGGAGAATTATATAAATTGACTTTAATAAATTAACTGTAAATTAACTGTTTTTAACTGCGATGATCATTTTCATTATCAGAAAAATATAGTAAATGCATTTCTATGGATACACCCACCTAAAAATATAAACAATAATGAAATTATAAAAACCCATCATTTTTCAATTTTAGTTATGAAACATTATTGGTATTTGTTACATATTTTATTCACTATATTTTGATGTATGTTGTAGCATGAAGCTGGTAGTAATTGTTACACTTATTATTCACTATATTTTGGTGCATGTTGTAACATTTAGCCTGTAGTAATTTAATAAAACACAGACTCAGTAAAACAGCTTTTTTTGTCATTTTATCACATAACTTTTTAACCACCTGCTATGAAGTGCCCCCTAAGATATAAATTGAACAAATATATCTTTAATATATCTTTATTGTAAAAAACTATATAAAAAAATTATTAGTAAAACTTTTGGTAATATGGGCTTCAGCAAAATTAGAATTCTGAATTCCACAAATAGGTACTTATTTGCCAAAAAAAACTTGTTTTATGGGCAACATCACTTAATAACTAACAAATATATTGTATTATTTCTAATAAATTATACAAGTTAATAAAAATTACCAATAAAATTTCAACAGCACCCAAAATATACATAGCAGAGGCAAATGACGTTCCCAGATAAAACAATATCCCCACTGCACCACCAAACTCTGGTCCTAAACTTCTTGAAATCATGAAATATGATCCACCAGCTTGAATAGTTAAATTATTTTTTTATAAAATGTTTTGAACTCTATCATGATTACACAAATTTCTTAAAACTAGAAATCATAGTTACCATTGGTTACATTTTTATTTTTTTTCCAATTACTTTTTAAATGTTTATTAAAAAAAGATAAAATGATTGCATCAAAATATTTACAAACCTGGTACAACACCATTAGTAGCTATTGCACTCATTGATATTGATGTGAGCATTGTCTTTTTTATTATAAAAAAGTTAAAAATTTATAAAAATAATTAAAAATAAATTAAAAAAAATTAAATTATTGAACTATTTTTAAATTAAATATTTTATATTGAATAACTTATAAAACTTTGTAACAGTGCTTACACAACAACAGCATATAAAGACTATGGTAAAACTATGAAGCACACCAGCTGTTCCTACAACCCATGACAAACGAATGAAGAAAATAACTCCAAATATATTTTGCAGACATGGTAGGTAAACACCAGCAATTGTACCCAATGACGCAACCTTAATATTAAAAAGAAAATAAACATTTTTACTTTTGACTCTTTCTTTAACTATTATTTTTATTAAAACTGTTAATTTTAAAAATACCTTAGAGTTGTGTGAAGTTTTTATTGTACTGGCACCAGGGAAGGCAGCACTATAACTTCCCACATTGTGCAAAAGTTTTTGTAGCTTTCCTTTTTGACCAAGATCTTCCTAAAATGAAGTTTTCTTTCAAAATGCTATGAAAGTTTCTTAGACAATTCATCAAAAAAATTGAGTTTTTTGGCTGAACACATTTTTTATTGAATAATAGAGATAGGAATAATTAATATGAAAAATTTCTTCGCGTAGTAATAGCTATCTAGCCCTAATAAAATCTTATTTAAGATATGGATGTCATTTAAAACATAAACTTGATATAAACTGATATAAGTCTGATTTTAAAGATCAGTCTTATATCAATTTATATCAAGTTTATATCAGAACTTATATAGAGAAATCTAAAAGATTATCACATATTTATTGGTATAAACCTATTAAAATGGTAAATTTAGAAAACTTATTTACCCTCGGTACAACACTTTTTAAACCAAAAAAATTTTTTTAAATGGAAATAAAAAAATACAATACATTTACAGACCCCCAAAAAAAATTTTTTTAAATGGGACCAATACTGTTACAAAACTTTTTTTATACTTCTGGCTTGTAAAATCTTATTAAAATTTTAGCGACCTAAGTGTAAGAAAGTTTTAAAAAATGATAAAAGTTTGTAGAACAAAAAGTTTTTGTCAAAATAATTGAGCAACTATTATAATAAAGTGTAAATGACTAAATAATAAAATAATTGATAAAACAACATAAAACCATTAGTATTTTATAATTTCATTTGTAAAAATGAACTAAAAATAAAGCTAAATAAAGACTATTAAAAGAATTCAAACAGCATTATTGTTATTTTTAATTTTGCAACTTTCATAACGCAGCAACAGAAGTTTTACTTTTAATGTGCGTCTATCGCCGATGAATAAAAACAAATTTTAATTTGGCAGTTTCATCTTTGGTTGTTGAAAGCTATTATTCTTTGATTAACAAAGTTTTACATGCTTGCCAAGCATGTAAAACTTTGAGCTAACTAAAAGCATGTAATCATATCCCCAGACCAAGTATTACTTGGTCTGGGAATATGATTATATGCTTTTTTGTTTTAAGATTACTTGAGAGAAAAATATATACAATATAACACCATTATAACAAAGTATTAAAATCTCCATTCAAAAGTACCTAGAGCGTCAATTAATAAATATTTTATTAATTTACAACATTCATAAATGGGGATGAAAATGGAAACATGACTCAATGATTTTTAACTTCGATGAAACAAATGTGACAAATGATCCTGGTTGTTCAATGCTTGTTCATACATTGAACAAAATCAAGGAGCGAGTTTTAGACAAGCATATCTATGTTTTGTGGTTCAGCATCAGGGAACATTCTGCCTCCTTATGTAGTTTACATATATTAAAACATTATGGTATTACTGGCCAGGGGTTAAGAGGTGTATGATATAACAGATCAAAATCTGATTGGTTTGATGCAATGACATTTTAAAATTGGTTTGAGAGTTTTTTTTTGCTATATACTAAGCATCTTCTCATTGGTAAATTTGTAATTATAAGGTGATAATTTAGCTAGTCAATTTACTGAAAGAGTTATAAGCTTACCACTGGAAAATAATAATGGATTTGTATCCCTACCTTAAAAATCAACTCATATTGTCAGCTACTAGATGTTGCATTTTACAAACCATTGAAAATAAAATGGAGATCAATATTAAAAAAATGGGAGAAAAAAATCTAAGTACTGCATTATATTTACCAAATACAGGTTTCCTGCACTGTTGAAAAAACCATGTTTAGAAGTATGTGAATAAAATGCAAACAAACTTTTTTCTCAAACTTCTTTCTAGGTTTAATAAATGTGGTGTAATGCCATTGGACAGAAATGCAATTTTTTCATATGTCAAATGCATTCTCTGCCCCTGGAGATATTGATTTTTCAATAAACGTATAAGAAAACATATCCAATTCAGTAATTAGTGTGTTAAAAGATATTATTATTTATACTACTACCAAAAAATTTAATACCTCATTATACTACTACAAATAACCTGAAGCACAAGTGACTTAACAGAACCAAACCTTTAAACAAACAAAAAAACAACAAACTAAAGCTAAAACAAGCAAAAGTCATTAAAGCAAAGCATTAAAAAACTTTTTCAAAAGTCAGATCATTACACTAATAAACAGATTCTGAAAATGACAATCATGTTAAGTTAAACAACTAATAGTGCATATTGCTTAGTTTTGTTTGTAAACATTCTTATACATAATAAAAATCATTCTTGTATATATTCTTGCATTCTTATCTTACACTCTTGTGTATAATTTCAGAGATGTAAAGACAGTAAAGACCAAGACTAAGATCAAGACATTTGTGCTCAATACCAAGACTAAGACCAATACCAAGGCCAATATCAAGACCAAGATATCAAAAAGTAAACTAAAACCATATCCAAGACTTTAAAAGTTTTCTAAGAAACTGAGTCTTTATCTTGGTCTTGTGAAAACTTTCAAAGTATTTATTGAGTAATGTGTATAAATGTTTTACCATTAATACACAATACTCTATTATAAAATGTAATTACACATGTATAATACAATTATGTTTCATATATTGTGTTGTGCACTATTGCAGTTTTCTTGTATTGTTAAAAACAGAATGTACGAGTAAAAAATGGTGCAAGATCATTACACTTTGAAATTTAAAATAGCACCAATATGGCTAACATAGTAAGTAGACAAATAATGTAGTTAAAAAATAAATAATAATAATAGTTCAAAGTAAAGTTTACATATTCTGTTTATGTTCTCTATGTACTCCAAGTTAACAGACAACTATGTACCACTTGATTTCACAACTTACATTTTAACAGTATAACAAAGACTGGTATGCATAAAGAAATTAAGTACACATCTTTCTAGGTGCAAATCTTCTTGAGAGCGGATAGTTGTGATGATCATTAATTTATTATCAATTATTCAACCGAGTTGATACTTTATTGTAAAATCAAGAAAGGTAATAACAAGACAGTAAAGGCCCTTGACCAAGACCAAAACTCAAAGCTTCAAGTCCAAGACCAAGATCAAGACAATTGAACATGAGTATTAAGACACCTTGTGAAACTTTATTCTCAAGACCTTTATCTTTTTTGTTATTAACAGTTTATTACAATCCACTGAAAATTTTTTAAGTTGTTATTGATAAATGCTTTAGTTATCAACAGACATTTGTCTCAAATAACCCCATCACAAGTGGGTACTTTAGACATTCTTTTTTAATAAAAGTGCATCAAGAAAAAGAAAAAAAAACACAATATAACATACTTTGTTTATATATATATATATATATATATATATATATATATATATATATATATATATATATATATATATATATATATATATATATATAATTGAATAAAAGCATTAAAAAATTATTGAGATAAAACATTAAATTTCATTAAAAATGTAAAAGCTGTTAAGGTAAAAAAAGTAACCATGTAAAAATAAGGTTTAACGTTTAAAAAAAGCAACCATGTTTAAATACTTTTAAATAACTAAAATAGAAAAAGATTACTACATCTGTCAAATAACATCTGTAGAGTAGTCCAAGATCATCTGTACACTTTTGTCCACGATTATCTGTACAGATGATCTCGCACAAAAGTGTACAGATGATTTTGAACTACTCTACAGATGTTGTAAAATACATGTATTTTATTTTTACTCCAACAAAAAACTGTCCAATATCATCTGGAAATTCAATGACCTCTAAAAACATCTTTAGAAAGATGTAACTACATCTGGCAATTTTTTTCCCTGTCCAATAACATCTGTATGTTATTGAACATGGAGAAAATTTTTTTTTTTTTACATATAAGTTTATTTTCAGATGTAATTACATCTGGAAAAATACTTTTATGTAACTACATATGGTTAAAATAATGCATTTATATTTAATATTTTTTTCTAAATGTAACTACATCTGAAAAAAAAAACCATATATGAAACTACATCTGGTTAAAATAATGCATTATTATCTAATAATTTCATAAAATCCTGTAGCTATATTTATTATAATTGAAAAGATGTAACTGTTAAATCTCCAGTTATAATTGCTTAGATGTTGTTATACTTAGATAATTGAAATGATGTAACTACATCTCTTGTAATCATATACTTTTAACACAAATGTTATTAGTCCAATGAAATTTCAGATGTTGATGAACAGATGTTATTATACCTTAGTGTATTTACAGATGTTGTTAGACAGATGTACTTATATATCTTATTTAGTTATCTTAGTGGGTCAGGGTAACAACTTATGTTGTTACCCTGACCCGCTTTAATTATCCAGCGTAGGTACTTACAAACTATATTCTAATGTCATTAAAATATAAGCTATATTGGATAGTTTAAAAGTATTCAAACCTATGCTTAAAATAACTTATACTAATAAAAAAAGTGCGGTTTTAAGTTATACTAATAAAAAAAAGTTCGACAAATTTAAACCTGGCTTAAAATAATTTCTAGTTCTTTAACCTGTTCCAGCGAAGAGTGAAGTAAATGGGGAAATAAGTTAGTCAATTAAAAAAACGAGAAAACTTGTTATTAAAATTCCTTATTTTTAATTTTCATAAACTCATGATTACACACAGTTTACACACAGCAAACTTAAGTACAAAAGAGTGGAACCTTATAACACGTTTATTGTAATTGTTAGATAACTTAAAGTATTTGTTGCGTTAGTAACGCAACAACAAGTTAGTCACGTTTTACGATTAAGGGTATTGGTGCATTTTAGTCCAAACTCTAAATAAACTGCCTACTTATTTGTGTTGAATAAAACTCAGAGAAAGAGACTTTCCTTAATATGCTATTTTAGAATATACCCTCATTTAAATAATTCGTTTATTAGTCTTTGTCAGCCCGTAAAGTGTAAAGGTGCAAAAGGTGTAAAGTTTTGTTACATTGCTTTTTACAATGATGATGAATGTTGGACCCTCTTGGTACTACTCATGGATTTTCGCATGTGCCTCCTTGATTTTTGGCTATGTCATTCTTCTTGTTACCTGATAATGAAGGTAAAGCTCTAAAACCCATTTTAAAGGTTCTGAGGCCGCCTGGTTGTATGATTTCCCAAACTCTGTGGTAGCTCTAAAAGAGCTGTAATTATCAGTGTATTACCAGTGCCATGATGCACATGGATAGTTTCCCTATTAGTCCTTTTGGTACACTTTGCAAAAACTACATAAGAAAGCCTATGTTATGACTTGAAGTTTATTAGCGGGACTCAGATAAATGCATAGCTCATTGCTTAAAGTGCCATGCACTGTCAATTTACGCATCATCAGTTTGTAACTGATGATTTTTACGCATCATCAGTTTGTAACTGTTAGAAAATGTCCCTCACTTTTGCATTTTTATATACAGTTATTAAGGTGGAAATATATTGATTGATTGATTGATTGATTAAGTCAATGAGTGAGTACAGTCCCAGCCAACATTGACAGACGGTTTTTTGTCTGGGCTTACGGGAATGGGATTTAACGGGTAAGGGTTTTGGTTTCCGGACGGACCCCATATGGTAGAAAAAGCAAACAAATTTGCTTGATTGCGTTATGTCTGGTTTTTATCAGGGCCACGCCATGCACTATCTATGGGTCTGGGGATTTGACGGGTTTCCCATAAGGTTCCCAAAAGGTTTATACTGATAATTAAAAAATCGGCAAAACTTACTCGATGGTTGCCATTTATAATTCGTATTGTGCGTGAAATTTAAAAATTTAACTATTATGCATTATATTTTTTGTATACATTATATTTACATTGTATTTAAAAAGAAATTTTTTTTTTCGCTGTATTTTTTCACTGTAAAACTCCATTAAAAAGACGTTGTTTTAAAATTTCATTTGTTACTATTATAAAATAATTTTTTTTCAATAAATTTACAAAGTTTATCATATATGTTTAACATATGCTCCAGTTAAACATGAAGTAACTATTCCATTGAGACACTGTTTGCATTTTTAAAATAATCAAAATATATAGTTTTGTTTCTGCTAGTGATCGTAATAACTGCTTTGAGTTTAATCAAAACTTTGGTTTAGTCAGAAACATTTAAAAAGAGCAAACAGGCGAATGTTGTGGTGGATAAGTTATACTTAGGGAATTTAAAGCTTTTAAATCATTTTTCAGATCCAATCTTTTCCATTGATTTTTCTATATTTTATGCAAGCAAAATGACTGATGTTAACGAAGTTTACCCACTGTGAGATATAAATATTAGGTGTTTACATATAAATGCAAACAATAGCTTTATTGTTATGCATCTACCTCATTTTTTAATCATTGTAAGTTATATTAACAATAATATCATAGTATACATAATATTATTATGTATAAGTTATATATTATTTATATATAAGTTATTTATATATAGCTATATATAATTATATATTGTTACAAATAATACAATTAATATATTATATGTAATATATTATATACTACTATGATCAAAAAGTAAGGTGAATTTTTTTATAAAATGAAAAATCTTTATTTATTCTTCCAAATCTGTATCGTCCCCCTCAAAATAATCCCCCCCCCCGGCCCCAATGCACTTTTGCCAACGTTTTTTCCAGTCTTCGAAGCATGCCGAAAAGTCCTCGGTAGGGATAGCCTTCAATGCACGTGCCGATTCACGTTGGATCTCTTCAATGGACTCAAAACGATTTCCCCGGAGTGGTCTCTTGAGCTTTGGGAACAGCCAGAAGTCACGCGGTGCTAAGTCGGGCGAATACGGTGGTTGTGGAGCAACATGGGTAGAGTTTTTGGCAAAAAACTCACGAAGAACCAGTGCTGTGTGCGAAGGCGCATTATCGTGGTGCAAAATCCAAGAGTTATTGGCCCATAATTCCGGTCTCTTTTTGCGAATAGCTTCACGCAAACGTCGCATAACGCTTAAATAATATTCCTTGTTGACAGTTTGGCCAGTTGGAAAGAATTCGTAGTGCACGACACCACAATAATCAAAGAAAACAGTCAACATGACCTTGATTTTTGAGCGACTTTGACGTGGTTGCTTCGGTCTCGGCTCGCCTTTTTCACGGTATTCACTCGATTGGTCGGTTGTTTCAGGGTCGTATGCGTAGACCCAAGTCTCATCGCCAGTAATAATTTGTTTGTAGACGTCTTGATAGTCAGAAAGCATTGCTTCACACGTTTTAACGCGACGCTCTTTTTCAAAGAAATTGAGAAATTTCGGCACCAAATGTGATTTGAGTCTTCTGAGGCCCAAATGATCCTTCAAAATCGCTTGCACCGACCCAAATGATATTCCAACCATGTCAACAAGGTCTCGAATGGTTAACCGACGATTTGCAAGCACCAATTCTTTGATTTTGTTGATGTGGCGATCATCAATCGAAGTCGATGGTCGTCCGGAGCGTTCCAAGTCATCAACACGTTCTCGGCCTTCTTTGAAGTCTTTGTACCACTTGTAAACATTTTTTTGAGACATAGTCTCTTCACCGAAGGCCTTTTGCAACATTCGATACGTTTCAGCAGCAGAAATATCATTCCGCAAACAAAATTTAATAGCACTTCTTTGCTCAACAAAAATAGACATCGTGAAAATCGCCGAATGCACTTTTGGTACTTTAGAAACAAGCGTAAACAAAAAATAATAATTATGAGTTTGACATGTAATTTGGCGCAAATGTTAATGACATTCCTACCAACTTAAAAATAAAAAAGATTGGACGATTCGAATAAGGCGGGAAGTTTAAATTAAAAATTCACCTTACTTTTTGATCACAATAGTATAATATAATTGTTATATATAATATAATATATAATTATATACAATATAGAATATATAGTTATATATTAATTTATATATAAGTTATCATTATTAATAATAACATATATTTACAATACTTATTTAATACTTATACTTGCAAATACTTATAATACTTAACTTATGTTATACTTATAATATACTTACTTATTATACTTACAATAACTTATGTTATACTTATAATATACTTATTCAATACTTATACTTGCAAATACTTATAATACTTAACTTATGTTTACAATACTGATAAAATTTTTATTGATATGTACTTTTGCATTCAAGCTTTAGTTATAAAACTTTAATTTAACTTGATAACTTTAACATAAATAACGATAACTAAAAAAAATTATTATATAGATCATAACCATATGCTTATTTATTATAATTGAGTTATATTAAGTTGAGCAATGTTTTTATTTTCCATAACTTAATTTTAAAATGTTGGGATAAAAGTATTTAGTTCCAGGTCATAGGTTATATGATATGTATCTTATGTATATCTTGTATTTTGCAGCATGCTTAAGAATGTTTCTGCTTGGTGCACTCTGACTGTTAACAATATTTGCATACTAATATAAGTAAAAGTGACTTCAACAACCAGAATGTATTTTTGATAAATATTAGTAATGACAGGTTAGTAAATATAATTATAATAATAATGGTAATAATATTTATTTATTAGAATTAGTGAGAGACTTCTGTATAATAGAATTGTGTGAACTTTGGGGGACAAATATAATGATTGGAGTAAATATTACCTTTGTTTATTACCACAATTAGAGTAATTAGATGTAAAAAAATACTATTTTTATCTAAAGAATATTCCGCAAAAGTCAATATTTCCTTAAATATTATAAAAAAACACATATTATAAAATAAAAAAAATAAGTATTCAAGTATAAAAAAAACACATGTATTATGATAAAGTATATACATCACATCAACTATGTTGTCTGTAAGTTAAGGATTGCAGCTGATATTTCAGCTTCAGCTTTAAACTCATTAGCTTCAAATTAAAGCTTATCAAGTCAGTTCAACCAGCTTGATAGCTGATAGTAAAAGAATAATACTCCATAAATATTTTATATTAAAAAAACATGTAGGAAATTATTCAATGAAAATCTAATGGTTATAACTGATGTAAACGTTGTGTTCAGAAAGGAGAGTGGTGTGGCAAGATAATACTCCCACATATTTCATCAATTTTAAGCACTGATTCAGATTTTTGTCACCAAAAGCATTCTGAACATCTTAGTGGTGTGTTAAATGGAATTAAATTTTGACTTGAAACAAAGTTTCCTTTAGACTTTATGCATCTAATATGCTTAGGGGTATGCGAAAACTAATCAACTTATAGTTAAATGCCCCAAATGTTGTAAATTATCTCAAATTACAGTCAATACTTTATCTGGCGAATTATCCCAGATATGTCGTTACATTCCTAGAAAATGTTCTTGAAAACCAAGGTCTTAATTAGATATTAAAAAATGGAAAGCAACTGAACTAAGACTTTTTTTTAGTATACATTGGACCAGTTGTTTGAAGGGGATGATTTAGCCAAAAATCTATTCAAACTTTTTAGTACTTTTAGTTGTAGTTCTAATTTTTTGATGTTTTTTTTTTTTTGAAAAAACATGTTGAATTTGCTTGTCAGTTACTAACTAAATTTGTGCAGTTATTTGGTGAACTTTACGTTAAGGATCAACTAGTTTACAATGTCCATTCTTTAATACATATAGGAAATGATACAGTTAAATTTTAAGCACTTGATAGATGTCCCTAGTTCAAATACAAAACTTTTTCAGATCAATTAAAAAAGTTTGTTCAAAGAACAAAGGATTACTCAAATAAACACGTACTAGGATATAAACAGAAGTATTCCTAACAGGGATGCTTTATATCTCAATTTTTTTTCAGGTCTGTAGTGTCTAGAAGCTCTAAACATGTTAGTTGACTTATGATCTGCTAAAAGAAAAAAATTTGTGAGATTTAATGACTTGAAACTTATTGTTTTAAGCCCGGAGTCCTTGCCACCATTATACCTAAGGACTCCAGGTTAAAAAAATAGTTGTTCCTCTTGTTTAAAAGTTTTTTTTCTTCCTATTAGTAGCCCATAAACTTTTTTGTATCATTAGAGCTCCTGGATACCAAAAACTAGGAAAAAGTAATCTTTTTGTGACTTTAAAATCTGGAGTCCTTTTTGGGACTCTGCATCCCTGATTCCTAATTTTGATGGATCAGTAACCATTGCATTGAGACACTGTTTACAATTTAAAATGATCAAGGTTTAAAATGTTATATATATATATATATATATATATATATATATATATATATATATATATATATATATATATATATATATATATATATACAGTGGGTTGCATAAATATAGAGTCACTACGTTGTTTGTGTGAAATTTTTATTTTTTTCACAATTATCTTTGAAACCAACTAATTAATACGATTAAAAGCGTATTAAATGTCTTAATTAATTGATTCTCTATTGTATAATATTGTCTTAATTAATTGATTCTCTATTGAGTAAATATGAATTTAATTAGAACATACCTGTATTTCTAATGTAGCAAAAATAGTCAACTAAAATTTAACGACTTAAGTTGAAATATCTCAACGAAATGTTATCTAAGCGATCTAAAATTTGGTGGTTGATTTCTTTCGAACTATAAAAACGTTCTTGCAAAAATAAAATAAAATTATCATTTTTATATCTTGAGTTATTCGTATTGGTAATTATTTAGTTAAGTAAAAAGACGAAAATGGGCGAAATACTGTTTCTGGCAAGGTACGATGGCAAATTGTAGGTTTGCTAAAAGATAAAACAAAAAGCCAACGAGAAATAGCTCAAATGTGCAATGTGCTAAATGTGTACAATGTTGAAAAACTACGAGCTACATAATGATGTTAAAGATTTACCAAAGCTTGGCAGGCCTTTAAAGCTAACTTGAAGAGACCAAAGTTATCTCTATCGAAAGGTTAGACAAGACCCTAAAATTTCTTACAACAAACTTGTTGAAGGGTTCATAAATACGCCTGGTAACGTTAGTGTTAGTAGATGGACTGTATGAAGATGCCTAAATAAGAAAGGTTTTGTATTATTTTAATCAGTACATATTAATTATTATATTTGATTTGATTTTAACCCTAATATATCATTACCGCTTTCACTTGAAGAGTATTCGCTTAAATATATATTTCTTTTTCACTGGTGGGCATTCATGTACAAGGATTTCTTTTACAAGCGAGCAGTAAAGTAAAAGAATCTATGTTATATCAGCAGCATTTTTTAAAAAAAGTCAAGAAAAAATAGTAGATAAATAAAAAAAGATTTTAGTTGATGCTGATAAGTAAAAAAAGATATTAGTCGATGTGATCACCTAATTCAGTTGATATAAACAGAAAAAAAAAACGAAAAGAAAAAACCAAACAGAAAAAGAAAAACGATTACTAAAAGACTAACCCTCGCATTGATCAAAATTTTGTAAGTATCTGACGCAAACGGCTTCTCAATATTTTGAAAGAATTTATTTGACAAAGCACATGTACTACTTGAAATAGACTTTGCAGTAAGACTTTATAAGCAGGGCCGACAACACCACCACTTTTTTTCTAAAGGACTTTTTTTTTTAATTTTGTGAGCATTTGGGAATACCACATTTGATGGGACTCCACAAGGCTAGTTTACATCCTTATATAATTTATATTTTCTAATATAAGTTTACATCCTTATATTTTATTTATATATATATATATATATATATATATATATATATATATATATATATATATATATATATATATATATATATATATATATATAAAAGCAGAGCTGTGCCTAGGGAGCTTATTTGCAAATTTAGGGGCCCTTTTACAAATGTAAGGTTGTTTTATTTAATTTAGTACTATCTATTGAAAAAAATTTTAAGAATTTTAGGGCTCTTTTGAAGGAGGCGGATGCTTGGATCTAGTAGCCACGGCACTGTTATAATAAGGTTTCTGATGAGTCTTAATTGATGAAACCTTGCATTTAAAAAATTATTAGCCCCCGGCAGCAAGCTGTTTCAGTATGACATCACACGCTCACCTAAATCAGCAGTATAAAATATGTATATATATACATATATATATATATATATATATATATATATATATATATATATATATATATATATATATATATATATAGATGTATAAAGTTATGTACAACGTGTATATATATAAAGTTATAAACAGTATATATCATATCATATTCATTATAAATATAAAATTTTATTTATATAATAGTTTTATATTATTTATTAATCAGTAAGGAATGTTATCAGTTTATTATATAAATCACAAGCATGTGCCTTATTTATTATATCATTTAAAAACGTTCAAATAAATGTCTATTATAATATTAAAGATTATATTTTTCTACCTTCGATGGTGAAAGTTACATTTTTTATCTGAAGAGTTTTAGGAGAAATCGTAAGAGTTTTATAACATATTAAAAATAATTTATGTTATCTATAAAATTTAAGACTAACAGTTAACTTTAATTTTTTTACAGGTCATATTGAAACGAGATATTGTGTAAAGAGATTTTCAAAGAAGTCTTTTAAACAACAATTGAAAAGCTTCCGAGATAAAAGATTCGCGAGATAACCGTGAAAGCATTCCATACACGATTAAAGAAGCATTTAAAAGTTTGCTTAGTTTCGACTGTAATTTTAATTTTTTTTTTTTTTTTTGTAATAAACCAATCAAGTCATATATAAATTTGCTTTTTCTGTAAATTTTAAACATTTAAACGTAGTTTTTCAAGATTCGCAATGGGTAAACCTCGTGGGACCCTTACGGGATACCCAGCGATCATACCCATATGGGCCCCAGAGGAAAAACGCGGCCAAGATCCGGCGGGTTTCCCATATGGGTCCCAGTTGCAAACCCAAATGGGCCCCTTACGAGTTTTAAAGTACGGGATTTGACTGGGACCCATACAGGATATTCATATGCGCCCCATATATAAACCGCGGCCAAGATCCGGCGTGATACCGTTGGTTTTCCCGTACGGAACCCAGTTGACGACCCGCATGCGCCCCGTACCGGACCCGTATGTCAATGTTGGCTAGGGTGCTTAAATATTAAGCACAAAATAAATTATCACCGCCACCTAATTGTTTAAATCTCTTTTATAATATTGATTTTATTTTACAGTTTTACAGTTGACTTGTTTACTATTTTAATAAGAAGTTTCCATTGTGCATTAGATGGAGGCAGCAAATCAACGCCTAATTCTCTTGACAAATAAAAGTTTGTATGGTGTATCTAGAAAAGTTTTTAAGAATATTAAACCAATGCTTTGCAACTGTATTGTTAAAGTTGCAAAGTTTTATTACTAGTTTTTTTTTAGTTACTAAAAATATTTATCCTTGATCCTGTGTCGTTTTTTATCTAAATTAATGAACTTTATGACAATTTTGCATCTTATTCCATTCTTGACAAAAAAATCATCATTTTTGATTGCTTAGCAACAATCTTAAATCCAATTTCTCTTCTGTGATTGATATTATATTGATGAATGGGAACCCTCTCACTGTTTTTACAACCCTCTCACTAGTTCTCTACTTTACAACTTCTTGGATAATTCATTCACTAATGACCTCTCACGAAAATCATATAAACAATCCATTGCAAAGTAAGCATCTGTTCTCAGTCTTGCTTGCCTATTTCTTACTCCTAGCTTTATATTCTATAAATTTTCTTACATCTATAAATCTCATATTCGTCTCTGTCTAGAATACTGTTGATATGACAATATTTGGATGGTTTTTCAAATTTTTCTCTTTCTTTTCTAGGTAAAGTTTAAAAACCTATTTTAAAATTAGTTCAACATGCTCTTTCTGCCGAGCTTAAGTCACTATCTCATCATCTATTGCATCGTCTATTGCATCTTTTTCATTATCTAAAGCTCAATCAAAAGCTCAAAATTTCAGTTTTTTGTTCATCTAGTTTCTTTTCTCGCACATCAATGCTTCGAAACTCTCTTCCCCCCCCCTCTTCTCCCCATCCCCCCCGTCTCATCCTTTTAAGACTCTACATAATAATTTTATTGAAAATTTTTATTAAGATGGATTGTATTTAAGATTTTTAATTATGAGCTATTTTGCGTCGTTGATAAGGAAGGAGGTGTGAACTTGATATTTAAATGCTTAATAACTTCACAGTTAAATGCTCTTCTGCAGTGCTCTGTGACAAGACCGTTAGGTCTTCTTGGGGGCACCTAAAACAAATTAAAAAAAAAGAAAAAGATATAGAAATTTTTTTTATTATAAATATTCAGGTTCTGGTTTAAACCATTTGTGTAAGCATATTTATCGTAATGTAAAAAATGGTATCTTTTATACAAGTGTAGTACTTTAATGGCAGTATGAATATTACTAACTAAAATCAACATAGCAGCGTTTCTGATTTAATTTTTAAATTGTTTCATGTTTTAAAACTTTAAGTTCTGAAAGTTTACTGACGCTATTTTCTTTTTAGTTTTAAAATTATAATACTCAAAAACAAAAAAAGATAATGATCCTATCTAGGTACAAATTAAACTTGAACTAAACAATTGGATACTATTTAACTTCGCTGATAAATAAAATATTCTTGCTAAAGTGTTCTTATCTATTTTTATTTAAGTGACATATATGGCATAATTTTATTTTTATTCATTTTAAGTCATCTTTTGAAAAAAAAAATATAAATTACAAGTAGTTAGTGTTACATCTTTTATTTAATTGTACACTATTTTTTATTTTTTCCATACTATAATCATTTATTATTTATTTATAAAATCGGTATATAACAAAGTAAAGTCTATAATATATAGTAGGCAATGGGTATGTAATATAGTAAGCGTCTAAATTCTTTTTGCATTTTAACCTTTGTATTGTTGTGTAGTAACATGTAACAAGTTATAAAAGAATATAATAAATATACAAAAATCCTTTTTTGGACAAATCAAAGGAATTATTGGGTTGCTAATATAATATACAAAAAAAAAGTACATAATTACTGTATTAGATAAGTATGTATTGAAAGTGTTTTTACATGAACAAAAACGCATATACCTCTAATATTACTGTTTACTCTAATATTTAGAAACAATATATTATAGTAAACAGTAAATATAAATATATACAACATATATATGCATGGATTCTTTATATTAAAATATACAAATATATTAAAATATATTATATTTATTATAGGAAGAACTTTTTATAAGTTTTAAACTATTATGCTCACTAAAAAAAAATAATAAAATAACATTATAGAAAAAGTACAGTTTTTTTTTTTAATTGTAAAATAATGTACCTCATACAGTGCCAAAATTTCACGACTGAGTGATTTCTTTGTATCCTTTAGATCAATTCAATCTAAATAAATTAAATATTATATAAATATATATATATATATATATATATATATATATATATTTATAAATTTTCTAATAATTTATTTATATATATATATATATATATATATATATATATATATATATATATGTATATATATATATATATATATATATATATATATATATATATATATATATATATATATATATATATATATATATATAAATAAATTATTAGAAAATCACTTAAAATTTTTTTTTCATTTTACAGTGCGTTTTATCAATAAAAATTCAACGCATTTCAGTAAAACCCTTTGATAAAACACTGTGTAAAATTGATAAATGGTTTTCTATTAATTTATTTATATATATACATTATATATATATATATATATATATATATATATATATATATATATATATATATATATATATATATATATATATTTATAAGTATATATATTTATAAGTATATATATTTATAAATATATATATATAAAAATATATATGTATAAATATATATATATATATATATATACATATATATATATATGTGTGTGTGTGTATATATATACTTATATACACATGTATATAACTATACATATATATAAATATATACATTTATATATATATATATATATATATATATATAAAATTTATTTATATATATACATGTATATATATGTATATATATATATATTTATATATATATATATATATATATATATATATATATATATATATATATATATATATACATATATATGTATGTATGTATGCATACATATATATATATATATGTATGTATGTATGTATATGTATATTATATTATACATTATATTATTAGAGCGCAACTTTTTTTATTTTTGTTTATTTGTTTTTCAAAAACTAATGGTTGCATTTTTTTTTAAAAGAATAAAATTTCATATTTAAATAAAATAGAAGTATTTTGTAACATAAAATACACAAAGTAATAGGAAGAGAGTTTTTATTATTATAAATTTGTATTACTTTATTGATCCTCCCATTTTTTAAATCAATTTCAAAAGGAAACTTGGCATACTATAAATGTAATTTAAAGTTATTTTTTTAAGTTTATGATTTTAATGCCAAAAAAAGTTTTTTGTTTTTTTTAATTCGTTCCTATTTGTGATATTTTTTTTTTGAAAATTTCTTCTTTAAAAACTCCGATATTTTCATGATTTAAGGTAATCTGGGGAACTCCCTGGCCAATCCAAAACTGGAATTTTTTGATAATGTCTATTAAAACCCAGAACATAAATAGATGTTTTTTAAAATTAAGAGTATAAACTTACATTCCTTATGTCACTATAATTGGAAAAAAACAACAAGAATAAACAAGAATCTTTGAGTTTCTCTAAAGGGGATTTACTATGTACGTTCAAATTATTACCTTTAGTTTTATCCACAAGTAAGGTCTCTTCATCAAGATTAATATCCTCGAGAGATTTATTAATGTGATCTTTACTTTGATTGTGAATGGATATTTTTTCTTGCAAATCGGCTTTTTGGACAACAAACCGTACTGAGTCTGACATTTTCTGATTTTTTTTCTTTCTCAAAACAGTAAAATTGATTGATAATAACGCAAAGCAGCTGTCTTTTCTCGCGGATTATATCATTTAAAGAAGAAGATAAAAAATGCAAAGCACGATTTTCAAAGATTTTTACGTACTATGGTAATAAATAATTTATTTTTTACGTAAACAATGAGACATTAACTTTTTCACGTGCTTGTTGTTCACCTGCTAAATAATATCATTGCTTTTCCTTTTTGTTTTCTTGTTGTTTTCTTTAGGCTTTTCCTTTTTGTTTCTTAGTAGAAGTTAAATTAAAAAGTGATAAAGTAAAATAAATATTAAAAATTGCTCCAAAAAATTAAAAAAGTAGAATACAAAATATGAAAATTGGAATGCAAAGTTCTAGTATGATTATTTATATTAACTCAATTATTAGTAATGAGTTGGTCACCATTTACTTTGAAATGTTTTTCATCGTTTATCGACAACTTGTAAATAAAATTTATGTAGACAGCATATAAACCATGAAAAGAAATAAACCCATTATTTTAAATCTCTTTACTTAGTTAAGACTGACAAATAGCTTTTAGTCCCACCTAAAAAATCACTCAATCTTTAAATTACCTTAAACAAATATGATTTTATACCCGCATTCAATTGCATCGAAATGCAAATAAAAAAGTAAAGTTTTGTTGTCTTGATAATACGAAGTTTTGTTGTTAAATTGATCAAGAAGTTAGATATGTGTAAAAGTATTCATAAAACCAAATGAACCATTTAACAAATTATTGATTTGCACAATGTGTGATAATTGCATGATAGTATAAAGAATAAACGCCTTTCATATTCCCCCTCTACCCTCCTTTCGTTACAAAAAAAATAAAATAATCAACACTAATGTTTCAAAATTTTATTACGGTAACAACGCTAAAACGTTTGTTGGGGCCATCATTCAAACAGTTTTACTATTAAAAAAGTGTTTATTTTAATAAAACCCCTCCTAGATTTTTGATAAAACCATTGTTTGGAAAGTAAAACAAAGTTTCATAATTGTCACGATAATGTCCCGCAACCTCGTAATAGTTACAGATGTTCATATGTTTGAAGACAAAGATTCTATCATCAGAATTCGATAAAAACATGTGCTACAATTATTTTTATAATCAATTGAGAAAATTATTTATTTACAAGCTATGATTTGTTTGGTAAATAATTTAAAACAAAATTTTATAGTATATATTCATGCAAAAGCTTTAATCGATACTGGTACCTAATGATGCTGGTACCTAATTTATTACCAATAACGATACAGTTCTACTATTTTTTTTTCTTTTTAAATGTTTTATAAATTTTGAAATGAATTTGTATTTAAAAAAAATAGAGGTAACTATATATTAATATTGTTTATAAATGATTTATAATTAAAATCAAGATTAAAGGTCCAAGATTAAATCCTTGGTCTTGGTAAAGTTAAAAGAGTTATAATGCTGCAATGAAGATGGAGGAGGGGGTGGGTGGGAGGATTTAAAAATAGTGTGACGTCATTTATGGACGACCTATTAGCGGTGTTCTTGGTACACAGCTCAGTAAAAAATAAATCACTATATCATTTTTAGAAATGAAAAAAAATATTTATTCAGTACTATAAATAAGTTCATTAAAAAGAGTATTTATAGATACACACAGTGCTAGTTTTTAAATTCGTTTAAATACTATTTAAAGATATTTAAATCTTTATAGAAAGTTTGAACTTCCACGAGCTATCTAAAAGCATTTCTATAAAGTAAGGTAAAAGCTGCTTCTAAAAAGATTGAATGCTTATACTATAAAAAATACTTTTCTTTTTTTTTATTTGAACTATAGAAATGGTATTACAAAAAGGTAAATACAATACATTGTGAAGGGGTTAAAAAAAGATTCGTTTTGCGGAGTTTACAAAAGATCCGTTGTGTAGGGGTTATATTTGATCAGTTGTGTGGGAGTTAAAAAAGATTCGTTGTGTAGGGGTTAAAAGGAGACTAATACCAAACAATTGTATTAAAACTGTTGAAATATAAAGTTAAATCAAAAATTGAAAAACTTTTATTATCATAAAAAAGTCTAATTTTTATATTTCTGGATATAAAGTAATGAATCTCGAGGTGGTGTTGGTATTGAATGGTCTAATATTTATGACTCAGCTCATTTTTAAAAAGTCATATTTTTAAAAATAAGCTAGGTCATGCATTCAAAACATTTAGCAATTTAAAACGAGTCTAATAACCATTAATAAATTACATTATTATTTATTAGTATGATTTAATTTATAAAATAAAAATAAGAAATCATTCAATATGGTATTTAAAAAAAGGAAAAATAATCCAATATTGGTCAAATTATAAATCTAGTAGTTTAAAACAATGTTTTTTATATTTCTTATGCTCTGTGACTTATTTATTATGCCTTGGAATAGAATTGAAATGAACAGTTATGAAGTTGAAAAACAATTCTTGAAAAAAAAATGTTTATCTAGATTGTAATTTTTTGGTATTTTAATGATTTTTTATAAAATATGTTACAGACAACAAATAAAAACAGTAATGATAAAAAAACTCTTTTACTAGTTTTAATCTTATTGGCAATAAAAAATTGTAAATAATTGTAAAAGATGACCCAAAATAAACCAAAGATAAACACAAAAATAAATAAACTGTAGATAGACAACACGAAATATTAAACAACCAGTAGACAGCACGAGATACTAAACAATCACTAGACAACATTAGATTTAAAAAAAAAATTAAAAAACATTAGACACTAGACAACCACTAGTAGACAACCACAAACCACTAGACATAGCTTGATAAATAATCATTGAAATCAAATAATTATTTTAGTTACGAAACATCAATTTTCACTATTAAATTTAATTTTTTTTTAAATTTCCAACTTATCCTGAGTTTGTTAAGCACTTTTTCAGTTCGATTCCTTAGTTTGTGCGTTTTATGTTGATTTAAAAATTAAATCCATTTAAATTGCATTAAACAAATTAAGATAAATGTGAGGCAAAAATAAGAAAAAGAAACTTAAGAATAGCAGTAATTAATGGTGTTACTGATGTAGGAATTCTTACAAAGTTAGTTAATATTTGGTGAATAACTTGTTATTTTTATTAAGCATGAATGGAAACATGTTTCATTTAGTTGGCTTTTTAGTTGATGTTAGAAAATGATTGTTTCCAAATATTGTTGATCCAAACAGGTGTTGAAGGCTTGCTCCTGTGTTGTAAAAACTGTTTTGGGCATACTTGAATGTAAGCCTTTTAATTTGACATTGATATTACTATTTCTAGCTGCCTTAGAATGATTAACTCGAGAAAATACTTTCAAAAGTTAATCTAACGTGTGTGACCGAGTTCATCAATGCATTGACCTAGTTTATCTAAGCATTGATGAACTAGGTCACACACACTTTTTTCATCATTAAAAAGATTGATTTAGGTTGAATATCTTTTGCTTGTGCTATGACGTCTGCTCTCTAAATATTGTCTAGCTTTTGAATTAGTGTTTTAGAGAGATTAAGTTACAGATACAGCATAGCAAGGTAGTAGTGTTACTATTGGCGGTAAGTAGACGTTTAAACTTTTGAAGTTAAATTTGGTATTAAACGACTCAATAACCTTAAATAAAAAGAAGCCATTTTTTATGCTCTGCTGAAATTTTCAATAAAATTTAAAGGAGATTCTTAAACAGTTCATAAATATTTTTAATGTTCAGTAGAATGCTTTGATTTTTTTATTTGAGTTTAAGCTCATTAAATTTATATACTTCATTAAAATTTTCAAATACCATACTTTTTTCTTCTTTATGCAAGTTTATAATTAAATCATTGCTATCAAAATAAAGAGATAAAAAATTTAAATCTTCATTCAATTTCATCTCAATTACTGTGTAATCTACAATGTTTACACATAGAGTACAACTTTTTCCTCAAATACAAAGTGATTAAGAAAAAATAAAAATTATCATTAACCAGAAAATTCATTCACATTAAACCAGTCATATTTTGCACTATTTTTAATTCTTTTCAGTAATATTGCATTTGTTTTTAAATAATCATAAAATCCATTGCAAGTATATGTTATAAAGTTATATCTCACCAAAATAACTCCTTTTACTGACTCCACTGATAAGTTACTTCTTTTAACCATTGCATGTTCAATAAAAAAAAAAAATCATTATATATTAGCATTATGCGCCGTTATTGCAAAATAAAAAAAAAAAATTGAGCAATTTTAATACCTGTGAGTGAAATTCACTGTTCTTAGATTGTTCAAAATATTTAGTTCACTTTTAAATTTTTGAGTTTTTATCTTCAATTTTGGTTTTTCCATTATTTATTTACTTTCTTGAAGTTTTTATTCTACAATGTTATTATGTATCAAGTTAATCAAGTTAAAATCATTTTAATTTAATTGAATATCAATTAGAATACTAAACTTTTGAAAAATATTATTAAAAGGTATGTGGTTTACCTTCCTCAAGCTACGGTTCAGAGTCACATCATTACCAAACCCGATAAGTACAATAGCATTCTCCGTTCGGAGCACTCTGACAACTATACAGGGCTAAAAAAAGAGATTTTTAAAAAAAAGAAATATATAAAAGAGAGAATAGAGAAATGCAGACAGACTGGTCATTAAAGAAACATGACGGAGAAAACTCTTACTCCAGTTACGATTAAAAAGTTTCTGCATATGTTTTTTTTCCAAAATATTATTAAAGTGACACATAAAAAGCTCAAATAATCGCATATGGCTCGCGAGATTATTTATTCCTATTCTATACCAATCTCTTTCCTTTTTCTTGTCGATGTATGTTTTCTTATAGGTGTAGTTCGTGTACCTAGGTCCAGATTTTTTGAATGCCCCATTTCGTCGTCCCGAACTTGTCTAAAAATAGTGAAACTAATATGATCATATCTTTATGCTAATTACTTTGTATTAACATAGGTAATGCTATAGGTAATATAGGTATAATGACTTATAATATAAAATTTCATCAGGTCATTGTCTGTCAGGTTATATCTGTCACATGGGATTCGTCATGTTATATCTGTCAGGTCAGATTATCCTGCTATTGGTAACATGTAGCCCAGAACAACATGCTTCTTGTCCTGCTGCCTTGTAGGATACGCTTTATTAGGCAAAGGCTAGGAGAAACCGACTCCGACTTAAAATACCCCCTGCCTTAAGGCTCTTGGTTGAGTAAAGGCTAGAGATGGTGTCTTGATAAAAGTACGCATCTTGGGCAGATGTTAAACGCATCCGGCTACTGTCTTCAGGGTAGAATAAGTTTTTTTACCCGAGGTAAATAAAGTTATTGTACCTAGGGCCGCCGGCTATTGTACCTAAGACCGCTCTATGAAAATTAGATTTAAAACTCCATAATAAAAAATAAATAAAGATCGCTACATAAATTTTATTAAAGATTTGTTAACCTTAGATTGTTTTCTAGTTAGTAGCTGGTTCTAGTTCCTTCAAATCCGATTTCTTACCGTCCGGATAAACATTTTAGTTCTGACGGGCTTTTTTCTTTGGGTATATTTGTGTTCAACTGTTCTTTAAAAACTAGTTTATAGTATCGTAAATAGTTGGTTTTGCAGAAACAAATTTTTTAATCATGCCTAGGGGCTGAATCTTTTTCATGTATAGCAGGGGTGGCCACAATAAGGCCCGCGGACCAACTCCGGCCCTCAGCAACCTTTTATCCGGCCCGTCAGTTATATGTAAAGATAATAAAAAAAACTATAAACATATATAATATTAATAAATTATATAATTATTAAATTTATAAATTAATAAATTTTAAAATATTTTTTGTAAAAAAACAATCGCTTTAAATAATTAAAAATATATTTAGAAAATCCTGCCGGCAATTAATCGCAGGATTAATTTCCGGCACTGCCGGCAATTACCATTTGCGTTTTTTTATTGTAAATGGCATCTTCAAAATCAAAACAACGAGAAATCGACAAGGAATGTCGTTTATTTAATGATGAATGGCAATTTAAATACTTTTTTGTTAAATGTAATTCAGTGCTAGTATGTTTAATATGTAATGAATTAATTTCAATTACATTAGATGGTGGCAGCTGATTGGAAAAAAAATGGGTGCTGTTTCCAGACTGGAAAATGAAATGGCAGAAAACAACTTGTCATTAATTAAGCTGCATTGTATTATTCATCAGCAAAATTTAACAGCAAAGACTATGGATGTGGAAAATGTAATGTCTGTAGTAGTTAAAGCAATAAACAGCATTAAGTCCAGTTCATTACGAAGTAGGCAACTTGAGGCTTTTCTTGTTAAAAATGACTCTGAATATGGTGGTCTGCTTTATTATACAGAGGTGAGATGGCTTTCTAGAGGTAATATGCTGAAAAGAACTTATGATTTGAGACAAAACATGTTGGATTTTTTCAAAATTATCAACAAAGATTATCCACCAGAGCTAGAGGAAAAAGAGTTTATTGAAAAATTTGCATTTCTAGTAGACTTGACCCAACATTATAGTATACTTAACAAAGAACTCCAAGGAAAAAATCAATTAATTGGAAAAACCTTATTCTAGCTTTTCAGTTGAAATTAACTTTGTGGGAGCAGCAGTTGGAACAACTGCTGCTCCCACAAAGGGGAGCAGCAGTTGTTACTCCAGCAACTGGAAATTTCAGTCATTTTCCAACTTTGGGTGAGCTGAATCCTGGAAACACAGCAAAATTTGTTACCTGTATTGCTGAATTGAAAACAAGATTTTCAAAAAAGTTTGCTGATGTTAAGAATCATGCAGACAAAATCTAATTGTTGACAGTGCCATTTTCTGCTGATATTGAAACTGTACCAGATAAATTCCAAATGGAGTTAATTGAACTTCAATGCAGCGATGCTTTGAGAGAAGCATGTAATAAACAAAATTTATTGTTATTTTATAAAAGTCTTGACCAAAATAAGTACACCAACTTAGTCAACAATGCAAAAATGATGGGTGTCTTTTTTGGTAGCACATATTTGTGTGAAAGTGTTTTTTCTCGTATGAAATTTACAAAATCAAAACAAGATCTGTACTGACAGATACTAACTTGCAGAATACATTAAGAATCGCAACCAGTCAGTTGCCTATTGACATTAAAAATATTGTGAAAAAAGGCAGGTTCGTGATTACCAATAAACTATAATTTGTATTATACCTAATAGCCTTGTGACCAGCATATATTGTTAGCTAGTAAATATGTGTGTTTGAGTGTTATTCCTTTGCAAATCAATATTTTTAAATAAAATATTTAAAAAAAAACTATATTAATAAAAATCTCCGGCCCCATTTAACAGTTGAAAAGCTAACTTTGGCTCTTATCAAAATAGTTACGGCCACCCCTGATGCATAGAATGATTATTGCAAAATTCCAAGCAAACATCATATTAATTGTTGGGAATTTTTGTTTTAAAATCAAGTTTAAATATTAAAAAATGTAAAAAAATGATATTATGCATTATCTGATGACGCTGGCTACAATAGGTCAGCGAAATATTGGTAATATATTATTATGGTGGTAGTAGAATTAAAATGCTGCAACAGGTTTCCCTGTATAACTTATTATGTTATACAGGGAAACCTGTTGCAGCATTTCAGGGTTATGGAAGCCTTATCTATTTAATACTCAAATTTGTATTTAAATCAATAAATAAAAATTACATAAAATATAGTAGGAAGTACTTTAGTATTTTAGTCTCGGTGCTTATACGAATTATTTGAAATTTCTGCAACAAACTGAGCTTTGGAACTGTTAACAGATATAGTGCATACAACAATCCGTTCTAATGATTCACTACTCGGTTTGTAAAAAACTGATGTCTTTGTTTGCAATTTTGTGCGTATTCTCTTTTTAATTTTAGGTGATATCTTCTAATTTTTATTGGATTTGAAACCCCAACACGAAGAATGGCTAGTGGGGCATGGGGTACACTCCATAAGATAATGCCTATCTTGTTAACAATTTTATACACTTGTTTCAGATCTCCCCTATTTCGAGGCATAAAGGTCGGCTATTTTACTTATGTGCATGGTTTTCCATATATCGATATTGAGTTTCATATGCCAGATTTTATACCACTCGGCTATGTTGATGATATCACTTTCAAGTTTTTGTGATGCTAATGGGTGGTCTAAACGGGTCAGCAGTTTTGTGTCATCAGCATGCATTTTATAAGGGTGAATAATAATATTGGGTATCTTGTTTACGAAAATGATGAATAGAATGGGACCTAGAACGGATCCTTAAGGGACGTTACTCAACACTTGCAATCACCCATCATGATTCGTTAAAACCGCTGATGTAAAAACGATTTTATCCATTTCAGTAGACTTCCAGTGAAACCATATGCCTCGAGTTTGTGAACTAGTCTCTTGTGTGGAACCATATCAAACGCATTACTAAAATGAGTTAATCCTACATCTGTAGATACATTGTCAGATAAT
>NC_088934.1:5665000-5740000 GCF_038396675.1 Hydra vulgaris
CACTGAATTGCACAAGTGTCATACGGTTCTTTTTGATGAATTGTGGCACATGGAAAAAGATTGCATGAGCTTTTGGTGTAACTGAAATTTGCAACTTCAGGTAACTTGTCTTGAATTTTTCAATTTTCAACTCATATTCCAGATCCAAAACACAGCCAAAGCAAGCATAAACAACATCCTTGAACAATGCCAAACATTCGCAAAAATCTAATGCTTGTTTTGCATTCTCTGACAAATTTTTCAATCCATCTACTTTCCTTAACAGCTTCATGCAGACATTGCCATTGTGCCCCCATGGTAAGACAAAAGAGAAATATGAAATGAAGCAATCCAATCAACTACCTTTGGCCACATCTGAAAAAGATTTTTTACAATATGATTGACAACATTAATGAGCAAATGCAATTCCATTGGTGGAATCACTTCCAAAACATTTGTTTGGTCTTCAAAAGTAGAGAGTGGAGGATGCACAGTATTTTGGAATGATATGGCACTCATTGTGTTTCCTCCGCTGTTGAGGAAGTCCTGAAAATGTTTTCTGATTTTTCCAAAGGTTCTCATCTCACCACACTCATAGAGTTTTGCTGACTCAACTTCACACCAAAAACATGGGTGCTTGCTGGAAAGTGATTGAATTCAATCACTTTGAGCATATAATTCAATCACTTTGAGCATTGAGCAGAGTGCACGTGTAAACGAAGAAAGTTAGAGATATTTTAATATATTTGACTTTTATTTTTTTTTTGATTATGGTTATGGAATGAAAAGATAATTACTATGGGAATGCTAAGGGAATTAATGTCAATTCAATCTGACACAATTTTAAAGTGCTTTAAAGAAACTTTCAGATGCTTCCAAGAAAAAATTGATAGCTTAGAAAGAGATGTTAAAGACCTTAAACGTGGCCTAAATTTTAACGGTGATCAACTTGAGACAAAGATAAGCAAAGTTGACAAAAAAATGGACGAAATTAAAACTTCGTTAATCGGAATCAAATCTTTTCAAGGAAAATTAGTCATCGAATCTACCGAGAATAAAAGAAAAACAGTTGACTTGGAAGATCGAAATCGCCAAAACAATTTGCGAATTGTGGGTGTTGAAAAGGGACCCAATAAGACAAGCGAGGAGGTTTTAAAAAACTGAAAACGCTTATTAAAGAGGATCTTCAAATAAATGAACCAATAACCATAGAAAGAGCCCATCGGGTTGGAAAATTTGAAAACAAGCCGAGGACAATTATTTGCAAATTATTAAACTGACAGGAAAAAGAAAGCGTTCTGGCTAGGGCAAGAAATCTTAAGGGGAAAAATATTTTTATTAATGAAGACTTTAGTGAAGAAACTATGAGAATCCGCAAAGAATTATTTGCACAAGCAAAAATGCATCGAAGTCAAGGAAAATAAGGTAGTATACAACCGCCTGATCGTAAGAGAAATGCCGAGTATAAGCAATGCGACGTCAAACAAAGATAAGCGAAAACAAATTTATTTTTATTGTTTTTATTTTTTATATTACTTATTGACTTTGATTAAAAATTATTAAACGATCTAATAAGAAATGAGTTCAACTAACAAGAATAATATAACAATTAGTATTGAAAACTTAGAGTCTCCAGTTTTGAACTTTTTGAGAGTTAACAAAAATGAATATAGTTTTTTGACTGAAATAAATATTAGTTGTCTCGACAACTCATACTATAAACCTGACGAGTTTAATAGAGAAAAAAACAGTAAAGATTTTAGTATCCTAATTATAAACATAAGATCAATGAATAAAAACTTTGAGGCTTTTAAACATTTTTATTACTCTATAAACTATCTTTTTGATGTTATATGTATCTCAGAAACTTGGGAAGATGCAAAAATACCTTTGTCGGAAAATTCTTTGTACAATTTATCATCATACAAAATAATAAGTCAACCACGTGTTGGAAGCAAGGGAGGCGGCGTTGCAATCAATATTCTTGACAAGTTTGTATTTAAAGCAAAAAAACTTTTTGTAAAGCAAACAAACATATTGAAACTTTGTGTATTGAAATTCTAAATAAAACTGGTAAGCCTTTTTTAATCTCCTCGCTTTATCGACCACCATGCGGTAAGCAAATTAGCTTTCATAATAGCCTTAGAGCAATTATATCGCAAATGAGCATTCAGAATAAGCATATTTTTTTCGCTGGTGATTTAAACTTGGATGCTATGTGTTATGAAAAGTTTGTAAATACAAAAAACTTTTTTAATCTACTACTTGAATTTAACATTAACATTTTTAAGCCAACGCGTATTACAAAAACTACTTCGTCCTCAATTGATAATATTTTAACTAATAATTTTTTAGATTTCGAATCTGGCATTTTATTTCAGATTTCTCTGATCATTTTCCTATTTATCACATTGCGCACGGAGTTTCATGTAACGACGGCAATAAAAAAGTATTTGTTACTAAAAAAAATCTTTGTATTAAAAGCCTATATAAACTTAAGAAGAAGTTGTACGATGAGCGATGGGAAGATGTCTATTCCTCTGCAGACCCCAATAGCGCGTTTGACAATTTTTTGAATACTTTTCAAAATGTTTATGACAATGTCTGCCCACAATTAACCACTGAAATAAAAAATTAACAACTTAAAAACCCATGGATGACAAATAATTTGATAAAATCTTCAAAAAGAAAACAAAAGCTTTATATAAAATTTCTAAAATCTAAAAAGGAAATTGACGAAAATGCGTTCAAATCATTTAAAAAGTTTTATCAAAATAATTTAAAACAAGCGAAAATAAAGTACTATTCTAACCAGCTGGATAAAAACAAGTTTGATATCAAGAAAACTTGGTCTATTATAAATGAAGTAACTGGAAGAGAGAAAAAGAAACTCTCTTGCTTACTAAAACAAGTAATTATTAACAACAAAATTATAACAAGTGAAAAAAATATATGTCAAGAATTTAACAAATATTTTGTTAATGTAGGCGCCTCTCTTGCATCTAATATTGTTCAGTCGACTAAAGTGTTTGATGAATACTTGGGACTAGCATATCTAATGAAAAAATAAATAAACACGAGTTTAACAAAGCACTATTTGAACTAAAGCGTAACAAGTCATGTGGATATGACGACATTACTAGTAATGTAGCTATCCATGTTATGGATAGTATAATAAAACCATTATTTTATTTAATAGCATTTTCATTTGAGAATAGTATATTTCCTGATAAATTAAAATTAGCTAAAATTCACCCAGTTTTTAAAAATGGTGATTGTTCTTCTGTTTCCAATTACCGCCCTATATCACTACTCACTGTCTTTTCAAAAATATTTGAAAGGGTAATTTTTAATAGAATTTATGATTACATGACATTAAATACGCTTTTATACAAAAATCAATTTGGATTTCAGAGATACTGCTCTACTGAACACGCTACTATTGAAGTTTCCAATAAAATATCTATGTGCTTTGATAAAGGGGAACAAGTACTTGGAGTATTTATTGATCTCTCTAAGGCATTCGATACCGTTGATCACGGAAATTTGCTTTTAAAGTTAAAGCATTACGGCATTAAAGGCCTAACATATAAGTGGGTTAAAAGTTATCTTTTTAATAGAAAACAGTTTGTTGTCCTGGAGGTGTCAGGAGCTCTTGATATTGATTCCGAAGTCCCACAGGGATCGATCTTGGGACCTTTATTATTTTAAATATATGTTAATGATATGAATAAAGATTCTCATAAAATATCGTCAATTATGTATGGAGACGATACAAATTTATTCTACAGCAATTCTGATGTAAAAATATTGTTCGAAACAATGAACACTGAACTGGAAAGCTTTAACCAATGGTTTATAGCTAATAAGGTATCATTAAATTGTGAAAAAACAAATTTTACTCTCTTCCATAAAATAAGACAATCAACTAATCTTCCATTAAAGTTGCCAAAACTGTCAATTAATAAAAAAGAAATAAATCGAGTAAATTATACAAGATTTTTGGGAGTAATTTTTGATGAGAACCTATCATGGAAAAAACATATTAGTCTTATTGAAGCAAAAATATCTTCTGCTATAAGTGTATTATATAAATCTAGGGCCTTTCTTGATTATAAATCACGCAAAATGCTTTACTTCAGTCTTGTTCGTTGTCATCTCTCTTACGCTAATATTGTTTGGGTTAATACACACAAAACTAAATTAATAAGATTACAGAGGCTACAAAACCACGCATGTAAAGCGGTTAACTATTTAAAAAGATTAGAAAACCCTTCCCCTGTAATAAAATACAGGAATGTGTTAAATATATCAAAACTTAATTCGCTTCAAATATTAATATTTATGTATAAATATAAGAATAACTTGCCGCCAAAAGTATTTCTGATATTTTTACATTGGCGTTTTCACAAAAATATAATCTTCGATCAAATAGCAACCATAACTATCAATTGAGCAGAGTAAAATCGCAAGTGTCAAAATTCTCAATTATTAACCAAGGTCCGTCATTATGGAATCAATTAAAAAATAACAATATAAAAGATTTGAAAAGCACTTCCTCTTTTAAACGACAAATGAAATTGCATCTCCTTCACTTCTGATATATATGCGAGTATGTTTATATATGTGTGTGAAAGTATGTTTGTATATGTGTTTGTGTATGTGTATGTATATATATGAGGATGTATATATAAGTTTTTATTCTTTACCTTGTATTTTTCAGAAAAAATTTTTTATTGTAAATTTACTAAAGGCATGTGGGCTTTAAATGTTATTAAATGTTATTGTAAATTATGTTATTGAGTTTTATTCTTCACGTAGTATTTTTCAGAAAAAATGTTTTATTGTAAATTTACTAAAGCCATGTGGGCTTTAAATGTTATAGTAAAAGGGCTCTATGAAAAGATTGTGGTGACACCAGTCATCCGTATCTTCTTTGAGCCCCTGTCTGTTTTATATATATTCTTTGTGTAACGTAAAAGTTTCATTGTAATTTTATTATTTTATTTTTATATAAACAGCGAAGACAAAAAAAAAAAAAAAAAAATTCCACACATGATATTTGCCAGTTAAAGATCATATGAGACAATCAAGAGGCTTAGTGAGCAAGCTTTTTTTACTTGGATGCGATTTTTTTTAACATTTTCATATGTTTATGGAGTATTTTGTGCAAATGCCACAATCAATTGCTTTTTAACACCAGTGCTTTTGAGGCCTTCTTGAGAACAAAACTTTTGAAAAGGACTGTGAGCCTTAGATTCATCTAGCTTTGTGTCAAGCAAGTTCAAACTAACTTTTAAAAACAGACCACCGCCATCTATTCCAAGCTTAAGGATGGATCCCACATCAAGGCATCTTGAGATACCAACGACTTCTTTTAGTTGATGTTAGTCATGGCAATAAGAAATTTGGCACTTGTCAGTTTCATACAACTCGATGGTGCTCACTGTAAAATTTTCTTGTAAAGTTTTATATTTTTTCCATAGTCTGCATACTTTTGTTGAAAATTTGCCTCAACCAGTCGAGTAAGGCCAATTTGATTGAGAGCAGATCCAAATTTCCTCATGCCTGTGTTTGAAAGTCCTGTATTTTGTTGAATGGCAACCATTTCTTTAGTGCTTAAAGGTGTTTCAAAGAGTTGCTGAGATGCTAGTGAGGAACTTATAAATTTTTAACCATTAACCAATGTGATTTTATAATTATTCTGAAAATTGTTTTTGTGTTTCACCTTTTCTTGCAGTAAATCTTGGGTCATGGAGTTAACTAATTCGAATTGTTCCTCTTGGTGATGAATCTATAGCGGAAATCACTATCTGCTCAGCTCCATTAGAATCTGCCATTGCTAATGTTCTAAGGTTTTGATGACGAGTTCCTTGAGTACAACAATGAGGTAGACCGCGAGCAATTTCTGAAAAATGCAACTTGTACAACATTTCTCTGTTGATTGCTTGCTTCTTCTTGATATGCTTTTAAATTGGGTGCTTTTCTCTGCCTTTTATTTTTGAATTTGGAAATTTAGCAGTTATAAGTACTTGTTTGTTGAGTTAAAGTTGTAGCTAGAATGGATTCAAAATTGAAAAGTTTTGGCAGATTTTGAACTGATTCCTTGTAACTTGATTGATTTATCTTGAAACGACAAGGCATGCAAATTCCTATTGGAACTCTTTCATTGTCAAATTAATTAATTAATATTTTTTGAAAAAGCTTCCAAAATCTTTTTCCTGTAGGCAGAGGCGATTCTGTAAATGAAATGAGGGGGGCGGAGAAGGAGGGGTGAATCCTTAAAACATACCGACTGGCTCCTAAAAAAAAAAAAGGCCTTAAAACTAAAATTTACCCGATTGAACTGTGTTAAATACCCGACTAGCCTATTAAGTTCGTATAAAACCAACTACAACTTGAAAATCATCTTCTTTGGGGGAGAAAGGGGGGAGGGAATGTTCCATCCCTCCTCCCCCCCCCTCCGTAAAATTGCTCCATCCTCTAGGTCTCATTTCTGCCTGTAGGACTCAATCGTGTCATTTCGCGGTCAGTTTTTTTCATACAAATAAAGCAGACAGATTTCCTGCACTTATTGTGATCTTTTACAAACATGGGCATTTTTGAAATTTTGTTTTCCGTTTTTCAGTTTCCGATTTTTGTTTACGGTTTATGGACGAGCGATAGAAATGTGTTGAGCCAAGAGATGAGCTCAATAAGCTAAGAGTGAATTTTATTCTTGAAAACATATTTTATATATTTAGCTTCCTTTTTACAATCATTTAAATATAGAAAATATGAAGTTTTTTAGAAAAATTAAAAAATAATGGTCCCCACGGGTCCGCAAAATTAGTTGTAGCCATCAAACTCTAATATCTTTTTTGGATTTTAATCCACGGTTTTAATTTTACCATTCTTGCATCTAAACATACCAAGAATCGTGTATTTTAATCCACGATTTTAGTTTTACCATTCTTGCATCTAAACATATCAGTCAAAAGGATTTTGATGGAATGTTTTGTTGGTATTATGACCTCAAATTTTCAGGATGTGATCGATTATTAAAAATATGAAAAGATATTTATGTTGGCTGTATTCTTATTAAAACGTGTTGGTACTTTTTGGGATGCCTTTATTAAAGCAGTGCAGTGTGATGACCGATGTAGATAGTGAAGGCTTGCACTTAAATGTTAAATATACTCGGATGTTTATCGTGTTTGTTATTGTTTGGATATTACTTTTATGACTTGATATATTACAAGTATACTTTATTTGGTTTTATCAATTTCTTTTTATTTTCTTTGTTTCTATAAGAGCTTCTACTCCCTTATCGAAAGGTCGTAAGTTCCTATTGATTTTGACCTCCGACTCGTACTTCAGCTTCAATAATTTTAAATCGGAAGTTTAACGAGGATATAAATTTAGAACGCAGAGCTTTTTTCACGTTTTTTTGATTGTATAATAAACAATGGTAAACAGTAAAATAAGTTCAACTAAAAAGTTAAAAGTTGTGAATAAAAACATCTCTCTCATTAAGATTTTTGAAATTTGGTTACTAATTTGATAAAATTTCTGTTTTAAATATAAATATACTTGGATAAACGTTATAAACGTTATTGAACTGAACTATTGTGATTTTAGTAAGTTAACATTATACGTGCTAGTTGTCACGTTGTTAAACGTGTTAGTTATCACGTAGCTATTTGTGTGTACGTTTTAATAACTTTTTTAATTATTAAGAATAATCAAAAGAGTATACAAATTTGTTTATTTACTTACTTTATTTACTTGTTGAACGTTTTAATGATGGTTGTAATTATTAATAGAAGAGTTAAATTTTGTATAAATACAAATTTTGTATATACAGGGTATATACATACACTGGTTTCAAAGTGGAGGGGCGCAATAGTTAATTTTAAAAAAAAGTCCTCTGTTTCTAAAATTTTCTTAAATGAAAAAATAAAATTTCCTTTAAAAAAAAAATGTTGGGAAAGGGGGCACGTGCTCCCCCGACCCCCTCCCTTTAATTCTGATTCAGAAATGCAGAGAACTTTTCAGAAAGTTCTCTGCATTTCTGAATCAGAATTAAACTGCATCATTGGCTACGCTGTCAAGCTCTAGGGTGTCAAAACCTACTGTGTCATACATTTAGGTGTATACCCTACACAAGTAGAGTATACACCTAAATGATTTGTACGTGATTATAAATGATTACTTTATGCTTGAATTTTTACTCGGAAATATAATTCTGCTGAAAGGGTTATTTTATTTCTGTTATGCGAATTTTATTTTGTTTTATCATAAAAAACATCACGCATTTAGGTGGTAAAGGTGAAATAGCAATGGTGTGTTCTCGATAAAAAAAGTATTTGCATAATTTTAAGCAAAAAAAGCACGATTTAAGACGAAACGAAATTTTTTTAAAGATTTTTAGAATTTTATAACAGGATAAATTTGAAAGTTAGATTAAAATCAATGGAAACTTCACGATTTCCATTTTTCGCATTTTTGCGTCACGGTAAGGAAGGAGGCGTGAACTTCCTGGTTAAATGCACTTCCGCGGTGCTCTGTGACAAGACCGTTAGGACTTCTTGGGGCACCTAAAATAAAAATTAAAAAAAATTTTTTTCCAGCGTGGAAGCACTTCCACAGGTTTATATGTAATCGGTAATAGTATACAACTATTTGCCGTTTTTCATATTCAACTATTTTTAAGTTTTGCATAACGGGCTCTGTGCCAAAATGTCGGCTAAAGGAATTGTAGTATTGCAATCGTTAATAATTGACCAAATAGAATTATACAAATCATGATTAACATTTCATAGAAAATTGTTAATTATTTCATTGGGAATTATTAATTGCAAATCATTACATACCAAGCAAAAAAGTGTCTAGTGGATTTGCAGTTAACCTCTATAGACATTTTGAGCTGTTTATTTGTAAGAATAGATTTTTTTAAAGACATTTTGAGATTGATATTCAAACAAACATTGTACAGTGGAAACATTCCATTGAAATAGGTGGCCAAAAATATAATCGTTGTATTTATATGGATTACAAGCTAAGACATGTAATCCATATAAATGCAACGATTTTATTTTCTTCCTTTTTGAGTAAAATAGAGATGTAAGATAATATTTTTTATTTTTGTGTTTACACAGCTCATATGAGCAGCAAGGAGGGGAGGGGGGGGGGAGAAAATGCATATGAGCGCTTGGGGCACCAGTCGGATTTTTTTTATATGTGAACTTTTGAGCATTGTCCAAAAAAGGGACAATTTTCATAATGCTCAAAACTTATTTTGTTCATGCTTTTATCAAATATAATGTTTTCCAAAAAAACCGGGGTGATTGATGCCCCGAATCAAAAGTTCCCAAAAAGTTAGCTCTTATCCCAAATATAAGGGCAATGAGTCCAAAAAAAAATTTTGTTGCTATCTAATACTAAATTTTAAGTCATTAATAGGTTTAAACTTTCATTAAATAACCTTTTATTCTTTGAAAGTTATGAACATATAAAGTTGACAACCTCCTCATTTTGGGGAGGGTGAAAACTTTATACAGTTATACTTTCGAACTTTAACAGATTATTAGTTGAGAATTAAAATCAGTTGTTTTGTTTCTTAACTAATAATAATAATAAAGATAATAGTATTAAAAAAAACTAATAAATAAAACTTTGAGGTATTCTCGTTTCCAAACTCCAGTGGTTTGAACCGGACCACTGCAATATTTTAAATATTTTTTTATTTAGTTAATAAATTTATATAGCAGGTAAACGAATATTATATATAAGTTATACATTATACAAATTATACAAATTAGAAATTTATTCTTCTACATGTATATCTAATTCTAAAATTTTGTCAACATTTAAATATAATTCATCTAAGCAATTGATTTCATCTGATTCCATATCAATTGAATTTTCTCTACCACTGCTTTAAACTGCTAACAAACTTTTAACTTATTCCGGCAGGCACAATATTTACTTATTTTTCAATCTTTTGGTTAGTGAGGTTTAGATAATTAGGGAGTCAGAACAGAGGCGATTCTACAAATAAAAAGAGAGGATGGTGGGGGGAGGAGGGGGGTGAATCTATAAAAAGTACCGACTGGTTCCTTAGATAAAAAAAAAAGTTCTTAAAACTAAAATTCACCTGACTGAATGGTGTCAAATACCCGACTAGATGACTAAATTTATAAAAAAACTGACTTTAACTTGAAAGTTCCACCGTCCCACCCCCACCCGCCAAAAAAGATTATTTTCAGTTACAGGTTATTTTCTTTACCTCCCAATTTTCAATTACAGGTTATTTTCATTACCCACCAAAGAAGGTTTTTTACTCTCTGCTTTTTTTCTTGCATGGTGCTCATGATCAAATTTATAAATTCTTTGTCGAGATTCAGCTGCTTTCTCTATCAATAAACCAAATTGAACTGGTAAATTAATGATAATTTTCCAGCATGTGCTAGTACTTTGTGAATGAAAGCTAGGACTTTGAACCAATCATATGTCACTAACAACTTCTTATACGTATCATTGCAGTATTTTTTATTTTTTTCTGGATCAATTGGGTCTTTAAAATTGATTGCAATTAGAATGTTATGCAACCTTATAGTAATTTCTATATCAATTTCTTAAACTTTGCTGAGTTTAGGATCAGAAAAAGGATTAGAAAAAGCTCTAGGTTCACTAACTCACAAACCAAATTCTTCAAACATCCTTTCATGAATTATTTTTTTTTTAATAATTATATATCTTTTAAAACCTTTTTTACTTCAGTAAGTTTAAGTTTTTACTTTAAGTTTTTATTTTTATTTTATATATATGTAAAATAAATTCGAAAACCTAATTCAAGCATGTAGTGGTGAAATTTCATAGCACAATGCTTGCCATTGTAAAACAAATGTTTCCTTAAAGAGTTTTAGGTGGTTCATCATGTTCGGTGTGACTAGACAAATTGGACAACATTGTTTCAAAGAAGTGTCCGTAATGAAAAATAAGATTTTTCCATTAATCATTGAAATGATAAAACTATAGTTGATCAAAACATTCTTATGTCCTGGAAGGTAAACTTTAACAGGATATAAATTAAAAGTTTCTTTTTTCAATTTCTACCTTAACTTTTAATACCACTTGCTTATTTTCCTTTATATATTCCAGCATATATGGTCTACAGAACCTAACATTCAGAGACATTATGTTATTCCATAAAATACTGTTTGAATTAATTGTACATATAGTCGAAGAGTTGCTGTGACTAATAGATCCAAATTTTAAAGGTTGTTTTGAATGGAATTACTAAAATGTTGGTGTTTTGAGTGATTTGATGCTCGGTCCCATACCTCAACTAATAATTAGTATTCATTCATCAAAGTCTTTTTTTGTCATTCAAATGTTTAAAAATTTCCCATTCCTGTATTTTCACAAGCCTTTTAGATGAGTGATCTATGAGATCCTGTAGTTCAACTTTGGCCCTTGTTTAAGTAACTTCAATGAATTCTTTTTATATGTTCATCTTCAATGAATGTTTTTAAAGTTGAGCACTCGTTTTTTATTTCGGAAATTACTCGATAAGTTGGAAATCTGCATGGTGCTTCTTTATGAGTATTTTCATAAACTCTATTTGAAAGTTTGATATCCAAGAAGTATGCCAAAGCTTCTTCAGACGTCATTTTCTTTTGCAACGTGGTTAGCTGAGTGTAACGCGACAACGATTCGTGTCGCCTCTTTGTAACGAAACTAAGTGATTTGACTAAACTAAAGTCACGTTTATCAAATACTGTTTTAAGTGCCACCAACAATATTTTTTCGAAGGATTCCGTTTTTGAATCAAATGGTATATTTTCTATCAATCGCCTTTTGGTAAGAAAACTCAATTCATCAAGCTCTTTTGTTGGTGAACCTCTTTTTGCTATTGATTTATTAAACCCTCTTGATTACCTGGTGATTTATCTAAATCATATGTTTTGAAGACTTTTTCGTTATGGTAAGTCGTTGTTGTTATTGTAATCGTTATCGTTATTGCAAATGTGCAACATACTTTGCAAGAGTTAGTTTTAATCTCTTTCTTAATATATTTGTTTTTTCTTCTTTGACTTGAATCCTAGTAATAATGTATTTAAATCTACATTGTCAAAAGTATTTTTCGAAACTTGAAAGCATTGTACATTTTTATTCATGCCTTAAGATTAGATTTTTTTAGTTTTTTAAAAGCATAAATTTTTCAAAATTATTTTTAAATTAGCGCTCAAGATAACGGATGATCGCAGCCACACTTCTTAGGGACACTATTGACTAAAAAATATCAAAATATGGAAAAGGTACAAGTTGGAACAATTTTTTAATTCTTCGTCATAGCTAAAATTTAGTACTCTTGTAATTAAAATTGTAGTACCAACTTTTTTAGGAAATATTTTATTTTTATTTTTAACAGTCTTTATTATAAACTTTCCAAAGATAAGCATATTGTCAATTTTTCAATGATATATATATTGAAAAAATATTAATTTCTAAATTCTGCATCTTGATAATTTTTATTAATAATTTAAAAACCAAACTTTAAGTAGCCACTACCATTAAGCCTGTCACATTTAGAATTTTAAAAATTAGAAAATTCTTAGTCAAGCTGTTAATAACAAAACCCACTATCAGACATTATGTTTGAAGTAAGTCTCTTGATCTTTGGCGATGCAATTTTTCCAACTGTGCATTGTACAGAACCAATAGATCTTCTTAATAGCGCAAGTGGTTGTGGGATTAATATTCTGACAAACAAATAAATTGTCGTCACCAAAATAGTACGCTATTATCATTGTTAAAATTCTCCTACAGGGCTATTCATTCTTATATGCGGGTCTAATCCTTTTTATATGCGTATCTTCATTTTTATTTGTTTATCTATTGATTCTTATATGCGTATTTTTTCATTCTTATATGCACATTTATATGCGAGTCAACTACCTATAAAATCTCTAAGATAATTTTATATAAACAATAAATAGGCTTTTATGTTTTTATACAGATATATTCAAAATATAAATTAGGTTGTTTGCCACTTTTATTTATTTAAAAAATGGTTGCCGAGCCAGCACTGGATTTATATAACTAGGTATATGGTTGTAAAATGGATTTAAATTCAACGCTATAGTACCCATAATATTTTTAAGTTTCCTGATTACCCTCATCCGCGTTTCGAAGCCTTTCTCCTTGTTTGTAAGTATGCTATAAAGAAGTAAAAAATTCTTTTATTGCATTAAGCTGCGGCGTGTGTGCTGGCAGATTATTAACAGCTATGCCATGAGAGGCTACTTTTTGCCTTACAGAAAGACTCCAGTGGAATTTACAATTGTCTATATCAAGCATCGGCGCTTCCACATCTGCATTCCTAATCGCTGTGCCAGCATTTTTGTAATGAAAGTACAAAATGAATCTGCATTCTAGCCTCCAGTTTTTATTTCATAAGCCAGCACTTCCATTTTTGAAACAAAACAAACTAACATTCTTGCCACGATTTGCAGACGACTGTATAATTGCTGGGTACCTTTTAGCCAATAACAATGCGCTCTTGGTGTGCACGTTAAATCCAGTTTTATCCAAATAAATAAGTTTTTAACTTTATTTTTGCTTACAAATGCATAGGGTGCATCAATAACTTGCGTTGAGTTTTGTTCTTCTGGTACAGGCACAACACGTTCTCTTGATAAATCCGAGCGTTTGAGTTTTTTTGAAATAGTGGCCTGAAACATGTTGAAACCTGCTGGAGAAATTTTTTTTTTTTATTGCTTCTTGCGTACCAAGATTGTTTTCTTGCTCGCATAATTTAATCATATTTTTTATTTGAGCGTTTATAGGTGTTTTACCATGTCGTCAAATTCTCCTCTGTTTAACTTAACAACAAGATTTTGAACTGTGTGCTAAGATAAATTATGAGAAGTGGAATTGCATGTTGAAGATTTATTTATTTCAACTAAGTGCTTAAGCATTTCAATGTGCTCTTTTGTAACATTTTCCCTTGTTTTTCAATTGGCACTACTATTTTCTCCTCCATCCATAGGGTAAATATTTGTGTAATAATAATAATTATAAATAAATAAATTTAAATCTAGATAAAGGAATAATTAGATAAATAATAGTTTAATCAATCAGTAAATTTAATAATAAAATTAAACAAAGACCTAATACTAAATTTAGTAAGAAAAAGTGGGTAGTTTCAAATGTAAAAAGTATTTTTAACATTATTTAACAGTATTTTAAACATCGTTTACCAGGAAACAAGAGCAATTAGCTTTTACTTTTTTAAAACGCATATAAGAATGAATAACCCTGCAATATACTAAAAAAGTATATACGAGCTGTATATACTTTTTTAGTATATTTTGAAAGTGACATAAGTCACCTTTTTAAAAAAATCAAGTCTCAAAAATCGATTTTTAATAACGCAAACCGGTTTTTATTGTCGTCATCTTTGAAATTTATTTAAATTCAGTTAAACATTTTAATAATAATAATATATTTTTTTTAAATAAAAAATCTTTGAGACAGTTTAAAGATGCACATACATTGACTGAAAAAAATATACTCATTAAAATATTTAACTGAACTTAAATAAATTTCAATGATAACCACAATAAAAACCGGTTTACGTAGTTAAAAATCGATTTTTCAATGGCGGGGTGAACTTTTTAAAAAGAGATGCAAATAATAGTTCATTTTGTGCTTTTTAGGTAAAAGTTCATCAAACTACAGTACAGGAGGATGGGGTTAAAAAAAAGTCATAACCCTAACACTCACTCCGCCTATCTCTAAATCAGTGGATGTATTTACACTCGCTTCGTCTTTCCCTATATCGATGTATGTAAATAGTAAAAATCAATGTAACTTTCAATATACAACAATAATAATAACTTTCAATAAAAAATAGTTACAAAATATTCAAAACAATTTAATAAGTAAAGGACTCGATCTCGGATCTTGTGGAAGATGAACCAATGAGATACCACAATGCTAAAGATACAATATAGTATTGCAACACTTTTTTAATTTGTACAAACACAAATTTCAAAATCAACTAATAATATTCCCAGCCGTGACTTAAAATAAACCAATCAAACTTTACTACCCTGATTTTAAGATAAAAAATTAAAGCAACGGTACCATTGCGCTAGCCACAACGTTCCTTTTTTTTTTATAAGTTATAGATATGTATAAACCTTAGCTATGCAGAGCCGACGACACCGGGGACACTGGTTCCACATCCTTTTTTTTTCTAAATAACCTTTTTTTTTAATGAAATTTTATAAAAATTGACGATTGTAGCATTTGTTAAGTCTAATAGACTCATAGACCCTGCCTATGAATAGACTTAAACAAATAGCATGTAATAAAAAAATAAATGTAGCTAAATATCTAGTATAATCATTACGATACTTATTTGTTTCTTATCATAGGAAGAAAAAAAACAACTTCTTTTAATCATTTTTTAAAAAAAGCATTTTTTGACCCAATGAACAAAAAACTAAATGGTAATTAAAATTTTAGAAACCAGCATAGTATAAACTTTAACCTCTAAAAACGTTTCAAATAATTTAAGTATGCCAACTGCATGCACCATTGACAAAATTATCTCAAAACACGGGTGGGTGCATCGCTAGTGTATCATTGATGTTATCATACAATATAAACGTTTATTCAAAGATCATGACTTTTCAGGGATGTTACATAATCTATATAAATAAATATAAATATAAAATATTCTGTACAAACTATTTAAGTTTGGTGAGTCAAAACTACATAGTGTTGACTATAAAAGCCTCTAAATGTAAGATTTTGTTAATAAAAATAGTTTATTAAAATAACTTGATATCAAAAGTTCAGAACTTTGTCTATTCTATTTTTAAAAGTGTTTTTATTTGCAGAATTGATTGCATCTTGTGATAACAAATTCCAATCGTCTACTACTCTATTTGTTAAATAGTAAAATTTTTTTAGTAAATTCTCGATGAAGCTTTTTATTGTGACGATTCCTGGACATGTGACTGTAAAATCTTAAAGGCTCTTTAAATTTAATATATTCAGTTGAATTTGATATTTTAAACATTTCTACAAAGTCATCCCTTTCTTCTCCTTTCTTGACACGTTGTTAAACCTAAAATTTTTCTTTTCATAACAAATGCCTTTCAGTGTTTCAATCCTAGTCGATCTACGTTGTACATTTTCCAGTCTATTAACATCTTTAATACAACATGGGCTCCATACTGATGCTGCATATTCAAGCTGTGGCCTAAAAATTGACTTGTATAACAACTTTAATATTGCAATATCAAGGTATTTAAATGCATGTTTTATAAAAGATAGTGTTTGATTAGCTTTATTTTCAACGCGGATAACATGATTTTCCCATTTAGGGTCATTTGATATTATAACACCTAAACCTCTTTCAATTTCTGTTTTTTGTAAAACACGATCTTCTAATTTGCAATTAAATTCAATTTACCAATATGCATAACTTTGCACTTATCTCCATTGAACTTAATTAACCATTATTTGACCAATCTTATAACTTATTTTAGTCTTCTTGAAGAGTATTGCTGTTACTTTCATTGGTTATTGCTGACACGATTTTAGTATCATCTGCAAATAATTCTAATTTATTTGGTATATTAATATTTAAGTCATTTATATAAATTACAATTGTTGTTAATTACCCGCTTCACCCATGGTTGTCCCACTTTACCCCAACGGCACGGTTCCTCTAAAGTCAAAAATGTATATACTTTATTATAATCTGGTGTTAATCTTAGGGAATGAAATCGGTGTCCGAAATGATGCTTTATTTGTTAAAACCTTTTTGGTGCAGTACATGCATTACATAAAAAAATATTTTAAAATTATTCTTGAAATATTTTTGATGTTCCATTTTCCGCCAAACTCCTCTATGTCTTAGTTATTATATAAATTTACTATTTCAAATTAGTGATTGTTGAAGACAATCCAAATGATGCTACCGGTATTAAACGATACGAACATAACCGATACTTATAAAATCAGTAACGCGTGATTTCCACATCGATACTGTAAGGCATAGCACCGACATCAGACGATAAAGCGAGACTCGTTACTGATTTTCTAGTGTCTAATATCTATGTTTTTTTTTAAATTTTTTATTTAGGGTATAATCAGATTGTTGACTGATTTATCCATTGCAAACAAAAATCCAATTAGAGATGATGATATATGTGATATATTTTTATAAAATTTAAATAATATTAATAGTTAAAAATTTTTGCGAAAGGCCGTGAATATTTTTGTATTCATGAACCAACAATTGTTAGCTAAAAGCGCTGATTAGTGTTTAGTGATTAGTGATTAGTGTAGCCAAAATAACTATAAATGCACGTTCTTCTTTTAAATGTTCAACAAATACATACGTGTGTATTGAATATTATTTGTTTAAAGAACATTCCTATACGAATATGATTTTACACTATAGTGAATACTTTTACACAAATATTTTTTTAACAACCTTTTAACGGATATTCAATTGCTGTGTTGGTTATTTATTAAGAGAGAACGAGAGGAGGAAAAAAGCTCTTAATAATTTTATGGCCAGTTTTACGTTTTGAAATATATAGAGGGGGTGAAGCTTTCACCACTGGCTCCTCTTCCCATTTTGTTACCGCGATCTAATGTATTTGTTAAGGTGGCATTTCACGTGTTTTAACACGGAAAAAATCACTTGAGCACTATAAAAAGTTTAACCCTCGCATGCTCACGTTGCTTTAACAAACAACTTGACTATTCATTAAAAGATATTTATACATCAATACTAAGTAAATATACGTCCTTTACTATTTTTAATCTTTATACAAATACGTAAAAAACCTTAAACTTCGTATAAACGATGCTACCAAGAAAACAAGTTTTAACTAAATATAAACTTCAAAAAAAGACTTTCAGACGTTAGGTTACGAAAAGAAATAAAATGCTTAAAAAAATTAAATCTGTTTTCTATTTTTCCAGAACAAAAATAACTTATTTTTAGTATATGACTTCAGTTTTTTTAAAAATCATGCAAGTTACAACGGGCAAAACAATGCTGAAAAATATGCTATCTGCACGTTATATATAAACTTGCGTGACATTTTGAACACATTGCGTCACTCGGTTTTATTGGTATTATTGCAAATTTGACATTTTTTGGGCTCATTGTGGCATTAGAACACTATTTCGGTTTTTGACAAAATATTTGCTTCTAAATAAATTGCATTTTGATTACATTTGATTGAGTTACATATCATTTTAATAAATGTATATAGTCAAGCATTTTTAAAACTTTTTGCATTTTAATGCGTAGTAATAATTTTGACAACACTGATTCAAAAGATGTCGTTTATGCAAAAACGTCGTTACGACGCGTTTGAAAAGTTTTAAACTAGTTAATAAGGCTGCAAAAATTCACTTAAAACAATTACATCATTACCACAAGAAATACTTTAAGACTTAAAGACATTTCACAAGATTTGCGTCATTGCAATGACGCAGATTTTTTTCTCAACGCATTGAGTAATGTTTTCCACGCTTTAAGAATTTGTTCGTAATGTTTTTCAAATTAACCCTTTAATATTAATATATTAATTCTTTTTATATATGTGTGTGCATATATATATATATATATATATATATATATATATATATATATATATATATATATATATATATATATATATATATATATATATATATATTTAAAATACTGAAATAGTTTATAAGAGTAAAAAGAAACTATATTTAAGAATAAAAAAGTAACAAAAATAGACGTTAAAATAGTTTCAAACAAGTCTGTAAAAGATTATAGTTTGTTTATTTATAATACGATGTAGGTTCTTGAGAAGGGGTGGTTGGAGGAATTACAATAACGGGTACATTTGAATGATGTAGCACATAATCACTAGTGCTTCCCAAAAATGTTCTTGAAACAGCTCCTAAGCCTCGTTGTCCTAACACTACCACTGTTGCAGCTTTTTTCTTGACCAATTCACATATCATATGTCCTGGAGATTTAAAGTTGTCATCCAAAATAATTTCATTGAATTCGATCTCTTTTTCAACACAGAGGTTTTTAAACTTTTCAACTACTGCTTTTGCCCCCTTAACACTTTCTTCTATTGTTTTACGGTGCTCGTCAGTTGTCGGATAAATTCCTGATAAAATGCCCATCATAGGCAACTGAGGAACTTCATGAATGTGAAGTATAATCAAGGTATCTTTTTTACGATGGTAATTCTTTGCATACCAGTTAAATGCTAACTCGCTTGTTTCGCTTGCATCAACAGCCAAGCAATTAACTCTACCAGTTTCCATTTTTATAAAACTTATCAAATAATTTTGCTAAGTAAATATCTTTTTAATATTGTCTAAATTAAAAACTCAAATATAAATATATAACAAAAGTAAAACATATTTAATATTAAATAAAAACAAAACGTCAGCTCACCTTTAAACAGTCAAAATCAACTTTGATTTAATAAAAATTGAAACTCGTTTTGAAAACACAAGCTATAAATATATTTTAGCCGGCGTGAAATGATGTTTGTTATATTAACTGACGTTTTATATATATATTTTTGAAAAAACTCTACGATGGAGTGATGCTAAAATTCTTAACTAATTTCTTCCCTGACTGGTAAATTTGTTTTACCACAACACTTACTGTTAAAGTAAATAAACAAATGTGAAAAACAATAAAATAATGCACGCGGTCAAGAGTGGCCTTTGAGATTTCCTATATCAGTAACTAGATAAGGGGGAAGATATTGATGAGGACGGTGCAGGATTGAAGCTGTTTAATGGCAACAATATTAAATTGGTGGCTTTTTTGGTTACGTTTTTTTTTTTGATTTTTTTAGGTGTTGCTAGTTGTTGTTATCCGCTTTTTTCATTTTATCTGATTTTTATCGTTCATTATACTATTGATAAATAGTGTCAGTAAATTTTTGATAATATGCGTTACCAACCCTTGTTAAACACATTTTTTACAAAACATTTAAATGATTAAAACATTTCATAGAAATTTTTCGTAATTAATATTGAATAGTTTTTTAACAAGCGGTATTTTATTTTCAATTCGTTGCAAACATATTGTTTTTGATATTCTAGTTTATGGGATTTATACAGGATACAATACAAACACGGATTATCGTTTTTTTTTTCCATTTTATACCTTAGCGTCTTTTTAATCGATTTCATGAGAATTCAGAACATTTTGAAATGTTTATATTCTTATAGATCACAACAATTTTACTTTTATAAATAACAATTCTAACCTTTTTATCTCAAAGAAATATTAATTACGCATATTATTAATTCAAACCATTCTTTATTATTAATTCTTTTATAATTCAGTTAAAACGTATGAAATTAAAATCACGGTAACTGAAATAAAAAAAAAGGGTTCGACTAAATGAATGCTCAACTTAGGGGCGCTCTAGAAAGGAGGGGTAGGGTTAGTGGTTTTGTGACAACTCGTACGGAACTTGTTTCTAAAAAGATTATTATGATGAGAAAGAGGTGGAGGGGGGAGGGACGAAGGAAGGAAAGAGGTCAAAAGGGTCGAAAATTGCGTGATGTAACTTATCGACGACCTCTTCTTATGCTTTTAAGTGACTATAGAAAACAGTTCGAGATTGCAATATTTAAGTTAAATAAAAAATTAATAAAAAGTAATATAAACAGATTTTGTATCATTTAGCTTATAGCGGTGTAGTATACATCTATATTTATCATAATTATTCCGTTAATATCTTATGTAAATATCTTGTGTATATCTTTTAATGTTATTATTTATTTATATTATAAAATTGCTTAGAGTTTAAATTATGCTTACAAAGTACTATTAATTTATCTGTATAAACTTAATAAGTAAATAGCATCAACATTTTAAAAGCTTTAATTACCTTAAATGAGTTTTCATAAAAATACGTTTTTACGTCATTATTAAATGTAGTTAACTTTAATGTTAATCATTTTTACGTCATTATTAAATGCAGTTAACTTGAAAACTACATAGATAAAATTAATTATAACAACGTAGTCGCAAATAATTGAAATGTAAAAATTAAACCTTATTTAAATATTATAAATAGATAATAAAGTGATATATATTTACCCAAGTAAATAAATTAAAAATAAAATAAATATAATTAGTCTACATATATCTTAGTTAAATATTAGTCTAGCACTTTATATTAAAGCTGTTTTATAGTAAAATTCTGTATGATAGTAATTATAGTAGTTTATTGGTTCCTCGTAGATAATACTGTTCCTTTAAAAATGTTAAAAGGAAATTATATAAAAAAAAGTTTACATTAAAAAAAATGTATTTGAGATATACATAACTGATGTTAGATAACTGTTTATAAATAATGTGCGCAACTAACAAACAAACAAACAAATAAACAAGAAATATAAAAAAAGTTACATAAATAAAGATTTACAAATAAAAAATAATACTTTTTAGCAAATACTTAAAATTATTCTATTCGTAATGCATTTATGATTATTAAAAGATTAATAAAGAATTAGATATACTATCAGTAAAAGATGGACTTTCTAGACAAAGTTCAAAAAACTTTATTTAAACAAAATGTTTGAACCCTTGATTCTCCTGTATCAGCCATATAGCTCCCTTTGCGTTGCAAATGTTAAAGTGCTTATTATGAAGCAGTGTTTGGCGGAACAACAATAACAGGAACTTTAGAATGATGTATCACGTAATCGCTAGTGCTGCCCAAAATAATTCTTGTCATTGCTCCCAAGCCTCTTTGTCCTAAAACAATTACAGTTGCTAACTTTTTATTGGCTAACTCGCAAATCATGTTTCCCGGAGATTTAAAGTTATCATCCAGAATAATCTCATTAAACTCTATCTCTTTTTCTTTACAAAGTTTTTTAAACTTTTCAGCAACTGCTTGGGCAGCTTTAACACTTTTATCTATTTGAATATGATGCTCTTTATTAGCTGGATAGATTCCAGACAATATTCCCATCAAGGGTAATTCAGGAACCTCATGTATATGAAGTATTATTAAAGTATCGTTTTTGCGATGATAGTTCTGTACGTACCAATCAAAAGCTTGCTCACTAGCATCGCCGTCATCCACAGCCAAGCAATTCATCCTACCGGTTTCCATTTTTTATAAACTAGTGCGTGAAACATAAATAATAATAGTAAATAGGTAAATTCAATTATATAATAAAAAGAAAATTATCTATAACTATATAACTACTACTATGGCTGAAAATATTTTCGAACTTTTTTTACTTTGTGATGAGTTTGCTTGTTTGAGAAATACGAACTTCTTCGAAAAAAGATCGCTTAACTTAATAATCATCGAAAAATTTAGGCGCATCAAATTAACCAACGATGTTTTATAATTACTTATTTCAACTTATGAAATTGATAAGGTAAAAAAGCTCTATTTGAGAGAAATATATAAGTTTTTATGTGACGCATTTAAATTTTCATTAGCAAAGTGATTTTAACCTCAGTAACGTAAACCTTTGCGGTTCAAGTTCTTTTGTTGCAAGAATTTATCGATTTCTTTTAACACCTTAAGTTATCAACTTCTTTCGTAACCAAAAAAGTCTAAAAATACAGTAAAACTCGAGTAACTCAAACATCCGAAAGAGAATGCGCGACTTAAGCGAAGTAAAACAATTGTTCTAACTTTCAGGGGGTAACATTTGTAGAAAAAAAAGTTTAAATTAAGCAGTATTTGAGTCACTGGGATTTTTCTGGAGATATATTTAAAAAAAAACGTTGCTTTGTAATAACACTAATTAACTTAATTATTTGTTTTAAAATTATATTATTTTTTTTTTAATTAATTGTAAGATAAAAAAAAAAAGGACCCTGCATTGGGCTTTCTATTTGTACAGTTCTAAACTTCCAATAATATACCGAAAAAAAAAAAGTGTTTAAACTTTCTGTACAAAATGTAGATAGTAGAAAAAGATTCCCATGGTGTGCTCAGAGGTGATTTTACGGGGGGTGTGGGACACCCCTCAAAGAAGACAATTTTCAAGTTATAGTTGGTTTTTGGAGGAACATAGTCAGCTAGTTGGGTATTTGAAAAATTTCATTCGGGTGAATTTTAGTTTTGATCTTTTTTCTTTTTCATAACCAGTCCGAACTTTTTAAGGATTCGGCCCCCTCATGTGAGATGGATATGCGTTCAAAGATTACAAAGATTCAAGTGTCCAAAAAAAATGTTTAATGGTCACTTTGCTTTCATTAAACAAAAAATACCATAATCTGAGGATAACTTTGGGTAAACTGAACAATTCTTTCTTTGATTACCCAGTATCTAAAGATCTAACGGTTTTGATTTGAATGTTTGGAAAACAAACTACAAAATCAAAGCATCCGTTGTCTGTTTTGCATGACCTAGTTCCCTAACTTTCAAAAAGCTGTTCATTATTTTCAAGAAATTTTGGGACCAATCGATGTCTGATAAAACATAATAAAAAAACGCAATAAAGTCCACAAATGTAGTTCAACCCCTTATATTAACAGAAACAAAAAAAAGTTCTTGTAAATAATCCTGATTACATAAAGTTTTAGGTGTTGTAAAAAATTTGTTTAAAAGCAAAGAATTTAGGTTACAGCTTTTCAAACGATATTTATTAAGGATAAGCATCGGAATAGTATCTACCAAAGACAGCATCGTTTGGAAAGCAATGTTGAAATAAGCTGCATAAAAACATGGAAAAATTTGAGCTGTTTTTTCAGGAGATCAGTCTCAAAAAATCCAGCTGCCAAAATAATTTAGGTACTTAGAGATTTTGAAAAGATAGTCCATGGTGTTTTGGTAAATCAATAGGCTCTACTGAAGTCAAATATTTAGAGCAGTTCTTTATGAGCCATAGAAATCTTTAGGTTACAAATCCTTTAAGGGTGCGCTTAGTTTTGCAAATATATTTTGAGTTTATTGACATTAAAGGTGGTATTATTCTTTAGTACAATGATTTTTGAAATTGATAACAAATTAATTATAATCATAGTTGTTAAATACTTTTATTACAACAGCTGAATTGTAAAAATTGCATAAATTATGACGCATATTAATTAATATAATTATTAATATTGATTAAATATAGTTGAGTTCCTTTTTGTACATTTTATATTCTGTACCCAGTGGGCACGGTACGTTAAAAAGACATCTTTTGAACGTCTTTTGAACCGTTTGGACGTCTATTGAACGTTCAAAAGACGTCTTTTTTTAGGTCCTTTGCCCACTGGGTAGGCTTAGGTTACAGGACAAAACACTCGAATCCATTCGTTAAAATTTCCATCAGTTATAAAAATAAGAAAAGTTTTACGATTATAAAGAGATTGTAGAAAACCCAATAGGACCCTTAGCCTATTCCTAGAGTATAGTTCCTAAAATAATTTTCAATTTTTTTTGTGTTATATTAAACTAGATTGAAATTCATGAACAGATGTTAAATTTCATAAAGAAATAATTTCTTGTTTAAAAGCTTCAACCATTCATAGATATTTCAGAGGGAAAATAAGGGGAGTTTTAAACTTTACTAGATCACATAGTTACACGGTAATGAAGATTAAAAACTGTCGATGAATTTTAATCTAATTTATAATAAAACTTTAAAAAAACATTTATGATTTTATAAAGCATATTTCAAGTAAAGGAGAAATTAGGGTGTTACACTAGCTCCAATTATCAAATCTTTTTAAAAGTCATTCTCATTTAACACCAGTATCAACATACTAGAAGTTTGAGTACGCCGTATGCTTTTAGCTGCTTATCTTGAACAACAAAATTCATGCGCACACACCTTAAACACGTAATTTCTCCCAAAACACCGGGTAAAAATTTTTTTTATTTACATTAGAATGAGGAAACATTTTTAACGGTAAACAAAAAATGTGTTCCTAGGGGTATATTGCTGGGTTTTAAAGTATGTTCCTATGCACCGTGAACAATTGTGCGCTCATCCATTTCAAGTTTTCAGTTTTTTGAAGTCATCTTAAAAAATGCTTTTATTTTATTATGAAAAATATACTGAGTAAAAAACTTTTTTAAGAAACTAACTTTTTTAGAATAAATAATAAACAAACTAATTCCCAAAATACATTGTTATGTATAAAGAATAGCTTTAATAATAAGTTAGCTGGCTATAGCTGAGACTAGAAACATACCATAAAAACCATAGAAAATTAGATAAGTATTTTCTAAGTTTATAAGTTCTGTAAGATTTAATTATCCAAATCATCTCAAAAAAAATTAATATATCAAGTTTTAAGATTCTGAAATAGTTATTTAATTATAGTGGTAGGAGGAATGATAATTACTGGAACGTCAGAATGATGCAAAACATAATCACTAGTACTTCCCAAAAATAATCTTGATAACGCTCCTAAACCTCTTTGTCCCATGACAATAACAGAGGCAGCCTTTTTCTTTGCTAACTCACAAATCATATACCCCGGAGATTTAAAGTTATCATCCAAGATGATTTCATTAAAGTTTACCTCCATTTCAATGCAAAGGTTCTTAAATTTCTCAACTACAGCTTTGGCATCTTCAATACTTTTTTCAACGAGTGCACGATGCTCTTGAGTATTTGGATAAATTCCAGACAAAATCCCCATCATAGGTAGCTGCGGAATCTCGTGTATATGCAGTATTATTAAAGTATCATTTTTTTTATGGTAGTTCTTTGTGTACCAGTTGAACGCTGTTTCGCTTGTTTCACTGTTGTCTACAGCCAAGCAATTAACTCTACCATGCTCCATCATTATATCCATTCAGAAAATGGTTTCTATTGAGTTCTAAATTACAAAATTTAATGCTTTATTCAATTTTAAATTACAAAGTAGATAAATGCGTTTGTTATTTGAAGACTACAAGGGAAAAAAGGCACACATCACACATTTCCACTTTTGAGATTTTGTCTTTAAAAGCCGCTATGTTTGTTCTTGCTGTATTTCTTGGGACATTAGGTGTAGCATTACATAAGCTTTTTTTGGGTTAGATTTTACTATTTTGCTAACCTTCAAGCTTATGTTAAAATAGTAGGGAACATAATTCAAATAATTGAAAAATGTGACATTTGCCCTTTTCCATATCTGGTCTTCATTTATACATAGTTTTATTCAATTATGAAACAATTGTTGTTAGTTACTGTTTTAGTAAAAGAACTAAAGTTTTGAAAAATTCTTTCTAAAAAAATTTTTTCTTAAATATTTTTTAATTACTTTATTTATTATAAAAAATTTTTTAAATCATTTTTTTTTTTTTGCATAACTATTAAGACATTGATATTTTTATTTCATAATGAAGAACTTGACATAATTTACCATAAGTTAAAAAAGCTACTTTCTCACCTTTATTTGATCTTTTCAACAGCTATAAACAAAAATTTTACTTCTGGTGTTTAAACGTTCCTCTTTTTATGTTTTTAACAAATATATAATAGTTATAAGATACTGTATAATTAAGTTTGGCTATATATATTCGTTATAATAACCGCTTATCGTTTATAAAATCGTTATAATAACCGCTGATTGTTACTAAAAATAACTTTGTAAATATTATTGGTTTGACCATGGAATTATAGATGGAATTGCAACGCTTAAAAACATCAAAGGTTCCGAATACCGTCACAAAAACCATGTGCGTGAAATATAAATAATCGGCAAATGAACGATATTTGAAAAAAATTGCATATTATTTACGCCAATGCATTAATTTAAATTTTAAGTTAATAATGTTTTAAACAGATACTTTATGCTTATATACATAAAAAAAAAGCTTAGAATTTAGTTGGAATGTTGCCAAATAGTTAGTTCTATAGTTTAAATGAAGAGACTTATTTTTATGAGTCATATATTTTTATGAGTCAAAAGATGGTTTAGCTGATAGTTGTTAGTTCAAAAGTATATTCCATCACATACCTAAAAACCATTTTATAAAAAAAGTTTGTTTGTTTTTTCAATGTTAAAAATACCTTTTAAAATACATATTAGCACCATTCATCCTCATTCATCTGCATTCATTAATCATAAAGTTCTTCTCAAAAATAAGCTTTTTGAAATTTGACGGCTTCATTTAGTTTTAATGTCTCGATAAACACTCATTAATAACAATAATAATAATGGTTCATTACTTTGAAAAAAATTTGTTTGCACATTATATTTTGAATGCATATTTGGTGAAAGTCAATTAAATTATGTATAAATAAAATTATATGCATATATAATCTTGTAAATATATATAAAATATATTTATATTAGATTATTTTCCAATTTTATTTTTATATATATTATGAATTAATAATTTATAAATTAATAATTTATATATATATATATATATATATATATATATATATATATATATATATATATATATATATACAATATATATATATATATATATATATATATATATATATATATATATATATATATATATATATATATATATACAATATATATATATATATATATATATATATATATATATATATATATATATATATATATATATATATATATATATATATATATATATATATATATATATATATATATATATATATATATATATATATAATATCACAATAATGCTTTGTTAAACAAAAAAGAAATCCTAAATGAAAAAACTTTAGAAAATTTCAATTGTAAACAGAAAAGCAATTGTCCAATGAGTGGAAGTTATTTATCAAAAAATGTGGTATAGAAATGTGTTATTTTTTCTAAGAATGTACCTCATAAACAAAATATTAGCATAACAGAGGGTAAATGGAAAAAAACGTTTTGCCAATCATAAGCAATCTTTTAAAAATAAAAAGTATTTAAAAAACACCACGCTATCAAAATATATATCGGAATTAAAAGATAAAAATATTGATAAAAAAGATTGATTTTATACTGAATTGGTCCATCCTTAAAACAGCGCCTGCATATAACAATATTTCCGAAAAATGTATACTATGTCTACAAGAAAAATTTGAAATAATTACACATGCAAACCAAGAATATTTATTAAACAAAAAATCGGAATTAATTTCCAAATGCAGGAACAAAAATAAGTTTCTCATAAAAAATTATAAAAATAAATGAGCTCAAATGATAGTTACATTAAGTCCCCCTTTAAATAATATTTTTAAAAAAAGCACAAGTAATCATTTCCAAAGAGTTCTTTCTATAGTGTCAGCAAATTCCACAAATGTGAAAATTTACAGTAGTTAAGACATTTGCGACTTCCTGTAATTTAATTTTTGGTATAAACTGAAGTTTTATTTGTTTGATCATTCTTTTCTGATGAGTCTTTATTGATGAAACAATGTTAAATGAGAAAATTTTCGTTAAACGATTTTCTACTAATTTATATATATATATATATATATATATATATATATATATATATATATATATATATATATATATATATATATATATATATATATATATATATGTATATATATATATATATATATATATATATATAAATTATGTATATATATATATATATATATTATATATATATATATATATATAAAACAAGCTATTGAAAATTAAAACTAGATAAGTGTTTTCACTAATTTATATTGTAGAATGCACTGACATTATATATATATATATATATATATATATATATATATATATATATGTATATATATATATATATATATATATATATATATATATATATATATATATATATATATATATATATATATATATATATATATATATATATATATATATATATAGATAGATAGTCATGCAAGAGAATCTTTCATTTTCGACGGTGGCATGTCATGGATTAAGAAAAAACAGGATTGTTTGATGTTACCGTGGAAGTCTATGATGGCGCGGAAGTTGAGATTTTTCTAGTTAGACTGGTTTGGATTTTTCTTTTAGATTAACTTTCGCAGTTTTACGACAAAAATGATTTCAGTTTATATCGAGATGCAGACCCGTAGCTATTTTTAAGAACAAGTCGCTCAAGTTTTCAAACGTAACTATCTCATTATCTCTATTAATTGCAATGTTAAAATTGTTAAGTACCTTGATTTAACTTTTAATCTTACTCAAAATTTATTCCAACCATACTGCAAGCATGAAAATAAGCTAAGTTATATACATTATGATTCTAAACATCCACCTAACATAATAAATAATCTCCCAAAAATATCGAGCTAAGATTTACTAAAATCACTCATCAAGTGAAGTTATTTTTAATAAATCGACACATGCGAAAACTGCAAAGCATTTTTGAAAGCTGGAGACATTGATCTTGAAAATAAAAATTATTTATCTCACTTATCACGTGGTGAACTATTTGTTCCATCCAAACAGCCTGCTAAATTTGTTTGTATTGTATTTGCTATTTTGAATTTAATTGAGAATGAAATTTTATCTCTATCAATTCCAGTCATTAATTCATCAACGTATCTGTTAAATAAATATGCACAAAAAAGCAAATTTGATTGTGAAAATCATAAAAGTTGGGAATCACGTTTTCAACAAAAATTCTTGTTAATGTTTTTTTAAAAACAAACAAAAACTATCGAAGGATTTGGTTTCCAATAACTTAAAAACATTTAAAAAGAGGCATAGAAAAAAGTGAAATCAAAATTCCTAATGTCAGTTGCATAGCATTTGTTTATATACTTTAATAAAATTTACTTATTATTTAATTTCTTTGAACTACTTCTTGACATTTTTTTCATAGCGTTAAAATATACATGATATATAGATATATATTATAGATAAATATAGTATACATATATTTATCTATAATATATATAAATGTATATTGATATAAATGTATATTGATTTGAATAATTTCTGTGACAATTCTCCAACAAATATCTTTAAATCTTTGATACTAATTTTATCTTAAAAAAAAAATATAATAAAAACCAACTGCCACTTTTACATTTTGAAGATTGTTGAAGATTTTCAGAAGGTCTCTAGAGCCCAACTTAATAAAGATGAGAAATCAGATCAAAGTCAGATCAGGTTATCCTGCTACTGGTAACATGTAACCCAGTACAATCTGCTTCAGGTCCTGCTGCCTTGTATGACACACCTTTTTAGGCAAAGGCTAGGAGATGCCAACTCCAATTTAAAACACCCCCTGCCTTGGGGCTCTTGGTTGAGTAAAGGCTAGAGATGGTGTCTCGATAAAAATACTCATCTTGGACAGATGTAAAATGCACCCGGCTACTGTCTTGTAGAAGGTCTCCTAGGCAAAGACTTAAGGGGTAAAGAGATTCTATCTGTTGACCAGCTTCGCACCGCTTCTTCATCTATTAGGCTGGCGCAGATGCATTTTTAATACATTGTTTCCAGTTTAGAATGTTGAATGTTGGATCTTCTTGACTCAATGCATGGGTTTTGCTTGTGTCTCTGTCTTTATGACTAGGTAACTCATTCTATTATCTCCTAATGAGGGTACAGCTCTAAAACTCAGTTTTATGGTTCTGAGGCCGGCTGGTAGTCAGGTTTCCCGAACTCTGTGGTAGCTCTCAGAGAGGCTCATTCCATCAACAGCTGAAAAATATCAAAGTATTAACAGTGCCATGTTGCGCATGGATGGTGTCCCTGTTTGTACTTTTGGTGTGCATTGCGGAGGCCACATTTGGAGCCCATTGTTACGGCTTAGGGTTTATTAGTAGTAATGAGACAATTGCTTGGGCTATTAAACAGTGTTCTGAGTACTATCTATGCTTTGAGTCAAGTTCTTCAATCTAATTTAAAAATGAATAAAGTACCAAAAACTATAAAACATAAAAAACCATCATCATCACCAAGTTCTCTAAACCTAACATTCACTAATATTCGTGGTCTTCGAAGTACCTTTTCTTCTGTTGAGTCTTATCTCTTGCAAAGTTCACCAGACCTACTTGCTCTTTGTGAGACTAGTTTGAGTTCGGCTGTCCCATCTGTGATCTGTGTTGATGGTTATCTTCCTCTAATTCGTAAAGACTCCAATAGTACCATGCTTGGCCTCGGCATTTACATTCGTAAGAATTCACCCATTTGTCGTAAAACTAGGTTTGAATCCACTGACTATTCTTACATGTGCTTTCGTTTAGCACCACTTCACTCTATTGCCTTTCTCTTTGTTATATATCGCTCTCCTTCATCTCAAGACTGCACTATTTTTGACATTATTTCTGATCATATTGACCAAGCCCTCTCTCTTTATTCATCAACTAATATATTTGTTGTCGGTGACTTTAATGCTCACCACTCTGAATGGCTTGGCTCTAGTGTCAGTGACTCTGCAGGCATTAAAGCCCACAACTTTTGCCTTTCTCAATTCCTAACTCAAATAGTCAACTTTCCAAATCGCTTTCCTGACAACCCAAATCATCTACCTTCTCTACTCGACTTATGTCTTGTTTCTGATCCTAGTCAGTGCTCAGTTTCTCCACATTCATTCTTAGGTTCTTCTGATCACAGTTTGATCTCTCTAAAACTAATATCTCATTCTTCTTCATCACCTGAATCCCCCTATTATTGAACCTCTTACAACTACAGTAAAGCTGACTGGGATTCTTTCCGTGATATTCTTCGTGATTGTCCTTGGGTAGAAATCTTTTGTCTTCCTGTCAACAAATGTGCTTCTTACATAACTTCGTGGATTCAGGCTGGCATGGAATCTTTTATTCCCTCTCGACGATTCCAGGTCAAACCTCACTCTCCTCCATGGTTTTCTTCACACTGTGCTGCTGCGATTGCTAATCGAAACCGTTACTTCCATATTTATCAGCAAAACAATTCTCCAGAAAACAGACGTCTGTTTATTACTGCTAGAAACAATTGTAAAAAGGTTTTGTCTAACGCCAAAACCCGCTATTCTCAGTTCATGAAATCTCGTATCTCATCTCAAAAATTAGGCTCTCGTGACTTCTGGAGAATCTTTAATAATATCAATAATAAGGGCAAGTCTATAATTCCACCTCTCTTATATGGTTCAGACTTTGTCACCTCACCTTAAGACAAAGCCGAATTGTTTGCTAAAAACTTTTCATCAATATCATCTCTTGATTCCACTAGTTGCGTTCTACCTGATATTGCCAACAAACAGGTTGATCCATTGCTTGATATTCATATCACTCCAGCATCTGTATCTAAAGTGATTTCCTGCCTAGACTCTTCTACAGCTTGTGGCCCGGACAACATACCTGTTATTGTCTTGCAGAAGTGTTCTCCGGAGCTGTCATCTATACTCTCAAAACTATTCAACAAGTGCTTATCAGAGTCTTGTTTTCCAGCCTGTTTGAAAGCCGCATCTGTTATCCCTATCTTCAAAAATTCTGGGGAGCGATCTGATTCGTCTAACTACCGTCCCATAAGTCTTCTTCCTATCATAAGCAAGGTTTTTGAATCTTTAATTAACAAACACTTAATTTCTCATCTTGAATCTAATAACTTACTTTCTGACCGTCAATATGGATTTCGATCTTCTCGTTCTTCAGCTGATTTGCTAACAATAATAACTGACAGATTTTATCGTGCATTAGATGAAGGTGGAGAGGTTAAGGGCATTGCTCTTGACATTTCAAAAGCTTTTGGTAAAGTTTGGCATGCTTGTCTTCTCCATAAGCTTTCTTCTTATGGTGTATCCGGCAACATCTTTAAGATCATTGAATCCTTCCTTTCCAATCGTAGCATAAAAGTTGTCCTCGGTGGACAACACTCTTCTTCTTATTCTGTAACTTCAGGGGTTCCTCAAGGTTCTATCCTTGGCCCTATACTCTTTTTAATTTACATTAACGATCTTCCAGATATTCTCACATCTAAGGTGGCATTGTTTGCTGATGATATTACCATTTATTCTTGTCGTGATAAGAAACCAACACCCTCTGATTGCTTGGAGGGGGCATTTTAGCTTGAAAAGGATCTCACTTCTGCTACAGCATGGGGCTCACAGTGGCTGGTGAACTTTAATTCAGATAAAACTCAATTTTTTTCAGCCAATCGTTATCGCAATAATTTAGAGCTTCCTATATTTATGAACGGTGATGTACTCGATGAGTCACCTACTCTTCATCATCTTCTAGGATTAACTCTTACTTCCAATCTTTCTTGGAAACCATACATCAAATCAGTTGCAAAATTAGCATCTGCTAAGGTTGCATCTCTTTATCAAGCTCGTCACTTTCTTACTTCGGATTCTATTCTCTATCTCTATAAATCTCAAATCGTGCCTTGTAAGGAATACTGTTGCCATATCTGGGGCGGATCTTCTAATGATGCCCTTTCTCTTTTAGACAAGGTGCAAAAACGCATTGTAAACATAGTTGGACATGCTCTTGCAGCCAACCTCCAACCATTATCACATTGTCGTAATGTTGCTTCTCTTTCTCTTTTCTACAAATACTATAATGGGCACTGCTCTAAAGAGCTAGCGTCTCTTGCGCCATCTACTGAAATTCATTCTCGTGTCACTCGTCATTCAATCAAGTGTCATCCTTTTTATGTGACTGTTCCTAAGTGCTCAAAAAATGCTTATTTGTCTAGTTTTTTTCCTCAAACATCAGTTCTTTGGAATTCGCTTTCTTCATCTTGCTTTCCTGATTCATATAGTTTGCAATCTTTTAAGTCGTCTGTCAATCGTTATCTTGCTTTACAATCTTTATCTTTTCTGTTTCAGTAACTTCCAACTTTAATCAGTGACTGCTTGCAGCCTTGTTGGAAGCGAAGATGTATAAAAAAAAAACAGCTTTATGTAGACGGATTAAAGCAATCGGAATACACATTTAAGTTGGCATATATACCAAGCATAAAAAATGTTCCAAAAAATAACCGCAAACGAAACATAATCTGGTACAGTCCTCCATTTAGTAAAAATGGTACAATCAAAATTGCTCAACGCTTTTTAACCCTAATTGACAAGCATTTTCCTAAAAACCATAAATTACACAAAATATTTAACAAATAAACAATTAAGATAAGCTACTCCTGCATGCCAAACATCAAGTTTATTATCAACTCACACAACAAAAATATTTTATATAGTGATGTAAAATTATCTGAAAAAGCCGGCAATGGCATTAAAAAATCCCTTTGTTCTATGAACAACAATTGCTTGTCTAACAACATCGTTCACCAAGCCACCGTAAGCTCAAATAAACCTCAATACAACGATAAAATATACATTAGGATGAGCGAAACCTCTTTTAAGCTACGTTATGCGAACCATCTAAAATCGTTTAGCATAAAAAAGTAAAACAACAGTGAGTCAGAAACATGCGATCCGTGTAATTAATTTTGCGGATCACTTCTCAAATTCCTCAATATTTTTCAATCAAATGAAAATCCTCGATATTTATAAACTAAACGTATATAAAAATTTATCTTTTGTTTATATGTGGAAGTATGATTTATCTCCTCTAATTTTTAAAGACCTTTTTATTTTGAAACCTTTAAGCAAGTTTAACATGAGGAATAATAACTATTTAAATGAACCACTCTGTCGAACAAAGTTCAATCAATTCTGTGCAGCTCATCTCTGGAACAAAATTATTTTGCCTAACTTCGGCTTACCCCTAACTTATTCTGTTTTTAAAATTAAATTAAAAGATCTTATTCTCTCTATTGAAAATATCTTAGAATATTTTTGATTTGTCTTATGATATATAATAATTTTGAAATGTATGTTCAATCTTTGTTTTATACATTTTATATATTTTGTTGCCAATTTGTTTCTTTTTATCTAAGTGCTATTTTAATATTTTTATGTTAATTTTTTACGTTCTCTTATTGTAAAAAGGCGTTTTAATAATACTTTACGTACTCTGTTTTGTAAAAGGCTTCTGACGATAAGATCATATGATCTTCTTTTAGAAGCCTTGTTTGTATTTGAAAAAAATATGTAATTTAAATATATTACGTCAAATGTAAACAAAAACTTACGGAAAAAAAAAAAAAAAAAGTTGTCTAAGGAAGTATAGCAGTTAAAAGAAAAAAGTTATACATCTTTAATCAAATGGAATATTATTAAACGCTGTAAATTATACAATCCTGCGAAAAAAATTGAAAAAAACGAGAAATTCAAAATATTATTTTACAAAGGAAACAATCTACTAAACAAAAGAGGCGAATTAGTTTCTAAATGTAGACACAAAAATAAATTTCTCCTTTCATTATTTGATAGCGGAGATTAGTTTTCCATTACGTCTTCTTGTACTATAACGTCAGAACTGTAGTTTGCCGTAGTTTGTAATTTTTAAACGGTTTTTTATATTTTTGATTTTGTACTTCATGGCTGATGATTGCCGATAGGCATGAAACTTTAATTTCTATTAATAGTTGTTTTTTCTAAAATTATTTTTCTATATATAAATAAATAAATAAATAAATATCTATATATATATCTATATATATATATCTATATATATATATATCTATATACATATATCTATCTATCTATCTATCTATCTATCTATCTATCTATCTATCTATCTATCTATCTATCTATCTATCTATATATATATATATATATATATATATATATATATATATATATATATATATATATATATATATATATATATATATATATATATATATATATATGCATATATATATATATATTTATATATATATATATATATATGCATATATATATATATATATATATATATATATATATATATATATATATATATATATATATATATATATATATATATATATATATATATATATATATGTATATATAAATATATATATCGTGGTGCATACAGTTTCTATATGGTGCATATAGGTGCATACAGTTTGTGCATATAGGTGCATATGTAGTAGTGCATATAGGTGTATGCATTTATGGTGCATATAGGTGCATACAGTATATATATATATATATATATATATATATATATATATATATATATATATATATATATATATATATATTTAATTCTCTTCTAGATAAACATGCACCATTAAAAAAAAGTCAGCAATCGCTGCTTATCAAGGGGTCTCAAACCTAGGATAACACAGGGAATCTTGACTTTAATCAAAATAAGAAATAAAATGTTTAACAAATTTCTTAAAACAAAGAAACCAAATAACAAACTCAATCTAGAAAAATCTTATAAAACGTATAGAAACTTACTTGTAACTCTCACCCGTAGTAAAAAAAACCATTACTCTAAATTCTTCTCTAATAATGCCAAAAATTTAAATTTACATGGGATGATATTAGAAATCTTTTAAACATTAGTTTGAGATTTAACTCATATCCTTCCTGCTTATCTTCTAACAACGAGATATAAGACCTCATTAATATTTCGGAATCTTTTAATTCATTCTTTGTTTCAGTTCCGGAATATTTACAGAAAAAGATATCCTCATTCAATACTGACTTTAATAAATATCTTAAAAATCCTAATCTTAAATCAATATTCATAAAACTTACAGACAAAAACGAAGTATTATCTATGACAGCAAGGCTTCCGGACCTAACAGTACTCCAATACCTATTTTTAAAGCTCTTGCAAATGATATCTCTCCTAACTATTTAATCTGTCATTCATTACCGGTGTATTCCCTGATTTCTTCAAAACTGCTTCTGTTATTCCAATTCATAAAAAAGACTCAAAATTTGAATGTAATAACTACAGACCAATTTCATTATTATCAAATGTCAGCAAACTTTTAGAAAAACTTATGTACTCTCGTATTTACAACTTTTTGAATAATTCTGCTTGTTTTAATATTCGACAGTTTAGATTTTGCTCAAGTCACTCCACTTCTCAGGCTCTTATTAGCATTACTAAAATGATTCGTGGTGCAAATGATAGTGGTTTCTTTGATTGTGGTGTATTCATAGATCTTCAAAAAGTTTTTAATACGGTTGATCACAACATTCTAATAAAAAAGTTAAACTACTACGGAATACGGGGTATTGCTAATCATTGGTTTTCTTCATATATTAGGGATCAGTTTATTTCAATTAATGGATTTCAATCCAAACATAAAATTATTAAATATGGTGTTCCACAAGGTTCCGTTCTTGTACCGTTTTTGTTTTTATTATATATGCTTAAGTAACTGGTTTAATAGTAATCGTATTTCATTAAATGTCAATAAAACTGAATGCATTATTTTTCACTGCCCTCAAAAAACTATTGATAATATCAAAATGTAAAATTAACGGAAAAAAACTTTTTACGTCAAAATATACAAAACATTTCTTGATGAAAACCTATCTTGATATAATCAACTGTTTCATTTAAAAAAAAAACTTACGCGAGCTAACAGTATGCTTTTTCTAATTCGTTACTATGTTCCAATACAAACTCTTTGAATGATTTATACTTCTTTATTCTCTTATCACCTTTGCTATTGTAGTATCGTTTGGGGTCAAAAAATAACTTTTTGCCTAATGGCATTGCTAGTTTACAATGCGAATCTATTAGAATAATGACGTTTTTACCAATGAGATCTGATATCCAAAAAAAATTTTCTGAACTAAAAATCCTAAAACTCCATAATCTTGTAAAATTTTACAATTGTCTTTTTGTGTTTGACTTTCTCCAAAATAAACTACCAAACTCTTTTTTAAATTTTTTTTATTAAAACAAATGAAATTCACAATCATCACACCAGGAATACAGAAAATATAAGGCTATACTTTTCTTTTTTCGACACAGTTAAATATGGTAACTTTTCCATAAAACTATAATGTATTTCCCAATGGTACCAGTGTATTCCTGCATTAATAAAAAAGTTTTAAAAAAATATCCCCTTATTACGGATTATTTACTGCTCAACAGAATTTAATTTAAACATATACTGTTGGAGTGTATTTCTTTATAATTTCTTTCTGTACTTAAGTTGCCTTTGATATATAATTTCTTTACAAACAAGTGGTTTGATTTTTGCTTTTTTTATTATTTATCTATATTGTGTTTATTTATTATTGTGTTATTATTGCTACGTTTTATGTTATTATTATATCTAGTTATTATCTATGATATGTACATACAATTTATATTGTATTATAATTATTCTTCATATGATTGATACATTATTATTATTTTGTATAATTACTATAATTATTACATATATCATTATTATTTGTTTAATAATATTTTCTTCTTTTTCTCTCTTATTTATATTTGTATGTTTTTTAGGTGTCTCTCCATTGACTAGTTTGTAAGTATATGAGTGATACCTAACCAAATTCTATTAATTTAGGATCAGCATTTGTAAATTTTTATTGATAGGGTTAAATGAATATATATATATATATATATATATATATATATATATATATATATATATATATATATATATATATATATATATATATATATATATATATATGTATGAATATGTAAATACACACATGAGATGTTTAATTCAAATCTATTTATTTTTACAGTAGCAAATTTTAAAACTGGTTTATTTAGTACTTTAATGTGAGTTAATGATTATGTAATATAAAAATTGTATCAAAGTAAAATGTGACAGCAACTGTGACACCAACTGTGACACCAACTGTGACACCAACTGTGACAGCAACTGTGACACCAAGAATCCTTCGAAAATACTAAAAGTTTAAGTTGTTGTACATTATGTTTAAATAACAAAAATTTACTAAAACATGAATTGGAAAAAGTTGAAAAATGTTTATTTTAGATTGAGTTTTGTATTCGAATAATATTGCAACTTAAAATTTTTTTTTTTTAATTCTTTACTTAAAATTAAATATCATTAGTTCCATCATAGTGTAAACCAGCTAATCGAATAAGATAAGCTGATCTTTGGTGTTGATACTCACAAAGTTTTGAGGGAATGTCTTTTGAAGTTGTAACCCATTTAGCAAGAGCTCTAAGATTGTGTTTAAGCATTTGCCAAATAAGTCCTGAGACATACAAACACTTAAGCAAGTCATAATTTATTTATCTTCTTTGTAAAAATACTTTTTCGAAGTACATAAATTATATCAATCCCGGATGTGGTATAATACTGATATTATTTTAAGAATAATTTTAAATGGAAATATTAAAAATTTATAAGACCATGAGAATTTTTTTCTTTTGTGTTTGATAAAATGAAAATTAAGAGTTTTCTTGTAACATATAATACGACTAAAAAAGTTACTCTAATTGAAATAGGGTTTTTAAATGGCACTTTTGATGAGTTTAAAAATAAAAATGAAAGTTTGAAAAAATATGTAATTGTTTATTAGAGTTTTTATCCTTCTGATATGCATTTGAACCTTTTGCTTCTAGTATTCCAAAGTACTACGAACATATTCTGAAAAAAAAAAAAAAACATTTTTAAATTAAAATTTTATTTTATGGCAACAGATAATGTTTACACCAATTGTTAATCCTTTATAATTCATCTTGTTAAGAATTAAAAAAATGTTAAGAATAATAAAGTATAATAGTGTTTATTGGAGGTATTTGATGTTTTGGTTAATATTTCAATTCCTTTTTATTTTTTTTTTTTTATCTTTATAAATTTTGTTGTTGCTTAATAACAACATTTTGGACAAAATTATTTTTGTTTATTAACATAAATTAAAGTTTTATTAACATAAATTAAAGTTTTAAAGCATTATTGAAAAAAAGTTTAAGAAAAAATTATTTTTATAAATATTTTTAGTTCGCATAATTACGAAATATTTTTGTGATGTCATTTAATCAAAACTCTAAATAATTTTAAAAACTCTCATTGAAACCAAAATTCTCAAAATCTGGTGGTAAGTTTGATGGTTAGAATAATGACGACGATGATGATGATGATGATGATGATGATGGCAATAGCTATTATTATTATGATGGTGGTGATGTTAATCATGATGATGATCATCATCATTATTTTTTTTTATCTTAAATAAATATGATTTTATAAATCTTAAATTTATAAGTCATAAAAACCCTTTTTAGGTTAAAGATCATTTGATGATGTGGTTACATTAAATTTATATAAATAGAATCTTTGCATGTTTTATGATGATGTTGGTCTTTAAATTGGGTATAAATTCAAAGAACGTATTCAATTTATTCACAGTCAAAATTGCTTCTAACTTTAGATGCAGAAGGACGGGTGCATACTTTTTTTAATCAAAAAGAGTAAAAAGTGTCTTCTTTAATAACTCTGATATTTGAATTTTTTAGGTTTGAATATTGCTGGTGATCGATTTAATTACGGAAGCTATTATGGAAGAATGCAGAAAGTTTAAAAAGTTGACACAACTCACAAAATCTATTCTGCCAAGGAAAAAACTACGCTAATATGTTCATTATCAAAATTGAAAAATTATGACTAGAGCTATAATTATCTATTTATATCATAATTTATTTGTATACTTAAAAGTTAGCTTTGGTTAAAGAAATTTACTATAGAAATTTAATTAGAATTTTGCGATTTTGCTTTTTATTTTTATCTATCTTTTCTTTATTGTGCATCTCGATTAGCTGGTTCTTAAAACAAAATTTTTGATAAATATTTGCTGCCACCTCATTAATGTGTTCTATGTAGTAAAATAACCCTAGATTTAAAAATATTTTGAATAAAAAATACTTTTTTAAATATACTTAGGTCTGTAGCAAACAGACCTTGGAACGTTAAACGGGTCTCTAATATTATTTAAAAAAAAAGTTATAAAGCTAGAGCTTTAAAATTTCAACTTAGATAGAGCCAATTATTAGAGTTTGTATAAATTTATAAGAAACCAAAGAAATTTCTCTAATTTGCCCCATTTTGAAGCAAACAGATATTAAGAAACTTATTTTTAAAAATGACGCTATTAATAACAATCTTATGCTTTTTTACTAACTATTTGGTTTTAAATTGTATAATTTGTTGAAATTAGTTGGGGTTCAGCTTCGCTCTGAATATATTCAAAAATATTTACCTAATTACCTTGTCAACCTTTTTTTACATCAAAGCAAATTTTTATTATAAAATTGCTGCTACAAATTAGATCAAAATTTTTAAACAGATTTTAGTTTTCATCAAGATATATTTAGCGTTCAAAAGATTAGTCTATAGAAAAAATTAACAGCTGCCTAATTAAGAAGGGAAATGACAGTTTTTAATTCGTTTTTAACTGTTTCTACCTATGTCAAATACTAGAAAGTTGTTGAAGGGTAAGAAACACTTAGTGGCATTGTGAGGTGGGATGAAAATCACTTTTTATGGGACAGCAGGTTAATGAAAATTATTAATTTCAATTTAAGTCGAGAAATGGCTTTGATTTCTCCATCAAAGGATCGCTTCAGAGTTTTCTTTTATTTTGATATGCTTTATATTCTTGAGATCTAAATACTTTACTAAAGTATGGCTGCATTTAAATTTTCTTGCAAGATCTCTATGCAACTAACATTTGCCTTTATGGAGCAAACGATAGATTTTCCTTTATATTTACATTTATCTTTAAATATTTTCTTTTTTTCTACTTCCAGCTTCTTTTTTTGAAAATTAAGTCTATTCATAACTGCTCCAAAATAAATTGAAATGAGGATCAAGAAACATCAGTCAATTTTGAAATGTCAACTTCCGATTTTAAAAAGAAAAATCAAAAAATTATTGATTTTATACTTGCTTACTCATTTTAATCCAATAACAATGATAACCAATACTTATTACGGTTACAAACAAACAACATCGCATTAGTTTCTGTGTTCAAAAAAATTTTACAGTAAATTTTAAAAATAAATTTGTGCACTTGCAAAAAAAAAAAAAAAAAAAATGCTTAAATCGTTCTTAAATAATTTAGAATATGATTTCTGCATACTAAATAAACAAAGTTAATTACGTGATACAAAAAAAGGAGTTTTAGTTAAAAACAAATTTTTTGATAAATGGGGGCACTTAAGTTTAATTTTTTTTTTTTTATAGTTAAGGTCATTTAAATTTAAAATTACTTTATTGTTAATTTAGATTTATAATCAGAGTAAATTTTTTAAACTTTAATTAAAGTAAAATTTAAACCTTTTTAGAACTTTTTATACAGGCCCATAGCAACCGGATGAAGGAGGGGGAAGGAGGAGGAGGAGGAGGAGGGGAGTGGGGGGGGGGGGGGCAGCAAGGTATTTGCTCCCCCCCCCCGCCAATAATTCTTTCAAATAAAAAATTACTAAAAAAAAAAAACCCTTAAACTATTTCGGGGCCCCTTAATTCAGCACTGCTACCCCAATATAATTTTTGTACATAGGGACCTGTTATATATGTATATATAACTATATGCAAATAACATTTTTTCGTAATTTGCATAAACTTGATGCACAAATCAATTATTATTATTATTTTCATTATTATATTTATTTTTTAAATATCAAAACACAGTATAAACAACTGCAAGGTGAATTCAAATTCTTTTTATCAAAAAAATTTGACTGACTTACAAGAATTTATCGAAAAAGTTTAAATTAGCGAGTTTATTTTTTACCTTCTTAAGAAGCGAAGTCCGACTTTAGCGAAATTGTTTACGACTTTCTATTGTATTAAAAATAAAAGATTTCACGGAGGGTTTTGAGAATTTCAAAAGCATTGCGCTTCAATAAAATGTGTGATTTTTCAATATTTTTCTAAACCAATTTGTAATTGTAATTACTATTGCACTTTTTAAAGGTAAAAACAACAAATGTTACCCCAAATATGACGATATAATATTTTATTAAAAGGTTGATCATACTTATTACAGATATTTAATATACATTTTTTATTCAGTTCGATGTCTTACCTTGTAAAATTTTTGAAATGTTATTTAACTTTTAACATTTTTTTAAGATTTTCAAAAAAAAATTGGCACACATTCTTCGAAAGAACGATTGCAACTATTCTCATTTTAAATTGTTTTCTACAACAATACAAAACTTATAGCTGTTTTACTTATAAATTGTTATTGGTCTCTTATTGGCTTATAAACCTATAAAAAGTTTAGCAGTGTTGACGAAAAAAATCAAATTAGTAAAATTTGTCCTTTACTTAATATATAATACAGCTGTGTCGGTTTAAGATTGACCAATATTTACAAAATAGATCAAAATATATTAAAATATTTAAATGAAAAAAATACGACTTTTTAGAATACAGCCATGTTATTAAAATCATTAAAATAAAATCGGTTATAATAATACAACCCTTGTTAAACAAAAGAAGTAATAAGGTCTTGACATGTAGAACTTAGACTGGGTGAATAAAAACGGTCAATTGCATTTACTCCGAGTTTTTGGAGTAATTACTCAAACTACGTGAATAAAAATTTTGAGGAATTGCTTTTTTTTTGCGCAAAAGCTTTTACTCGGAGCTCATATAAAAGAAAAAGGCGTGTTAACCCGAAAAAGAAAAAGGCGTGAATGTAAAAGCTTTAACTCATAAAACGGCGAGAAATTGCTTCAAACTATACCTACCTATAATAGTTGCTTTTTTTTTTTTTTTTAATTGGACACTCAGTTAAGCACTCTTCTCAAGTCGTTTACAAATGAAGGAAATTACTCACTGCTGATATTTTTGGGGATAGTGCCCTTCTAGTTAACCCGAAAAAGTCACCTATATGGGGGTGATAGTGGGCACATGTAGGTGTCCAGAAATGGGAGTTTTGAAATCCATCTATTATGTCCAAGAAAAAAAAATCAATTTAAAGTTAAAAATTTCCCAATTATTTTACTGTTTCGATTATTTTCTAAACAAGCCATAAAATTAAAATGGATCATTGGGACTTCATGAAATTTTATGGTGTTGTACCTATATAGTATGGCTATCAATGTATAAAATTTCATGCAGATATCTTGCTTAGTTATAAAGTTATAGGCCAAAACGTTTTGCAAAATCATACATTTTGACAGTGTTGGTACTAAAAGTTTTTAGTTTTCGTAAAAAAATATTGTCTGATTGCCCTGAATTTTTGTATGTATATTCTATAGGCAAAAGGCAACAACTTTTGTTATTAGAGTTTTGGAATTAGACCATTTGCTATAAAACTGTGGCCACAAAATCATTTCGAGCCCCAAAATTTCCTTATAAAATTGGCAAATCAATTTTCAATGAAAATGACCAACTGAGGAGTCCATTTTGCATTTTTTGCAAAATGGACCTCTCATAAAAAATTATAGAGCCTATTGAAAAATATCAAAAAATTGCAGCTTTTAGGTTGGTTTATAGATTTTCATAAAATAAGCCTTTTTTGTGAACATTTTCTATGCATTAGTGTCGGTTCAAAATGGAAAAGCAATAAGTAACCATGGCTTTTTTTGCATGAAAAACTAAAAAATAAAATTAGATTGTAAAATATAATGGAATGCATGTACACATAATACAAATTGGGGGGGGGGGGGTTTGCCCAATAAGTTAATTTTAAGGCTTCTTCTTCATGCACCTTGGGGCTTTAGTTAAGGTTCAAAACTGAAAAAAACTTTTAGATGCAATAAAACTTGAACTTAACAATTTACTTTTAATCACAACTTTGGTTTTTTTTTTGATTCAAGAAACACCTTTCTAATTTAATTTAAACAGTTCTAAAATAGGCTGCACAATTTTAGAATTATAAAACGTGGCATTTTTGACAGAGTAAGACTATTAAAGGTGCTTGCTGCTGTATTCTGGATGAGATGGGAGTTGTTTGTATCGTCAAAGCCAAAAATGAGAAAAGTCTTGATGAGCTGCTTCAACTACCTTTTCGCTCCAAATTCCAAGTGGTGACATGTAGCGGTTCACAAAGTCTTTAATGTGGTGATACCACATACCACATGGATCTTGGGTGTAACACTAGCACTCGGGATGGCAAGGTATGAGTCTTGAAATTATTGGATTTTTTCCAAAAAGTCATCCTCAAGGTCTGATCCAAAGCAGCTTTTCAATACAGCATAAAACTTCCTGAGCGCTTTAATGAATCCAAAAACTTGGAAAGCCGACTCAGCTTCTGCCAACTGTTGAAGCCTATCCGCATTCCGAAGAAGTTTGCGACAATCGTTTCCTTCCAACATGCCTGAATGATAGGGGCTCAGTTTCATGTTAAGAAAAGTTGGCCATTTTTCGGCATTGAGTCATACACTTTTCATCTTCTGAAAAATGTTGTTAAAAACTCCAAGCAAAAGATGCAATTCTGGTGGAGGCAAAATGTCCAGAATAAGAGTATCATCGGCTCCACTGAGGATAGGTCGATGGACAACGTTGCCGGTGTATTTTGCCTTGGCAAGAATGCTCCCTGCCCCCAAGAAGCTTTTATAGCTCTCTCCGAGTGACCCAAGTGTTCTCAAGGTTCCAGCCTTCTCTAAATTTGTGAATTCAATGCTATACCAAGAGCAAGGGTGAGAGCTTGAGTGAGCTTGAAGCCCACAGAGAATGTTGGCCAGTTTCAAGTCACAAGCAACAATGGCCTTCACTCTATCGACTTGAATGAGCGACCAAGTTTGGCGGACATTCTCATAAGTCTCGGGAAGCTCTTCTGAAACTACCACAAGCATCTGGTGCTTTACACCCGTATTTTTTGCAAGCCTGTCAGTCAAGAGACGCTTTTGAGGTAGGGACTCTTTTGTGGCTCTGTTAATGACTCCCAAACAAAACTTCAGAAATCCCTTGCCACCATCGATTCCGATTTTTATAGTTCACTCAGTTGAAACATTTCGAGATGTGCTGATTATGCCGATAAGGTCAGTGATGTTTTTACAGTGGGCAACAGTGTGATCTGAACCAGTTTCACCTTTTGCATCAGAAGCCTTTATATTTGAGTGGGTAAAAAAATCATTCAGTTTTCGACCAGCAGCCAGAAAATGTTTGTTGAAATTCGGCTCAACAAGTTTTGTGCCTGAAGTCTGGTTTACTACTCTTGCCATTTTCATCATTAGATCATTATATCATTTCATTAGATAAACCGGTGTTGAGCTGAACATTTTTCATGTCTTGTATTTTTTTTTTTTTTTTTTTGTTATGTATTTTTTGTTCCATAGTATACATTTTCGTGATTACATAATAAAGATTCTTAAGATTGAATATACATATAAATATAAAAAAAAAAAAAAAAAAATCACAAACATAAATAATAAACAAACTTCTGTAATACGAACTGTAAGAAGAACGCGGGAAACTTGCAGAAGACCAAAGGTCTTATCATCAAGAACCGGTTTACATTGTCATACATATATATATATACGTATAGAAAAATTAAAATATTTAAAAATTTTTACGTTAAATTGTTATATTATAATTGTATTAAAGTGTAAGATAACAATTATACAAACATGTATCGTTACTTTTTCTTAATATTACCACGTTTATTGCTAACGCAATGTTTGAAATATATAATAAAGTATATTAAAAAATAAGAGTTTATATAAGAAGCTAGCAGTGAACAAAGTTAGAAAAAATCAGTAAGTAAATTTTTTTACTTTAAAATACTCTTTTTAATAGTTTTTTTAAAGCCATTTAAGTTTTCAAGGTTAATATTATTTTGATTAAGTAATAAAAACTTATTCCAGATATGAGGGGCACGATAAGTAATTTTAAATTGCACAAGCTTAGTTTTGCATGAAGGCTCAAAAAGGGTACTATTTGTGCGCAACAGGTATTTATACTCGGGCTTTTGTTTATAAAGACTATAGAAAATTGAAGGAGTTTTTTGCATTTTACTATTATACATAAGACTTAGAACATTATATATATATTAGTTCAAACAATGTTAGTAAAGACATCTGTTCAAAAAAAGGCTTTGTGTGTTCGTTTTTATTTTTAAAATTAATTACTCGTATAGCATGCTTCTGTTTACGATAGAGAGGTTCTAGTTTGCTTTTATAGGTACTACCCCATGCTGTGTTACCGTAATTTAAATAACTTTGAACAAAGCTATAGTAGATTTGTTTGAGTAGCGGCTTTTTCAATAAATGGCGTGATCGGTATATTATTCCGATACTTTTAGATATTTTACTACTTAAATAGGCGATATGTTTATTCCAATTTAGATTTTCGTCAATAAAAACACCTAAAAATTTAGTAACATTATCCCTACTTATTTCTCTATTTTCAATAAACAATTTTGGACGAGAAGATTCGACTTCTTTTTTTATATAAGAAGGATGAAATAAAGAAAACTTCGTTTTACTTAAGTTAATAGAAAGTTTATTTGCCCTAAACCATCCAGAAATATTTTCTAATTCTTGATTAATTTCTACGCACATTTCGTTTATAATTTTTTCGGAGATAAAAAAGTTGCTATCATCAGCAAACATTATAGTTGAAATTCTTTTCGATGCCCGATAGAGATTGTTAACGTAGATTAAAAAAATCAAAGCCCCAAGTATTGAACCCTGAGGAACACCACACTTTAATATGGAAGGATTAGAGAGTTTATTATCTCCATATTATATAGATTGCACACTTTTATCTAAGTAGCTTTCTATCCATTTGTTCGTTCTACCCCTTATGCCATACATGTTAAGCTTTGATAATAATATTTTGTGGTCGACTGTATCAAAAGCCTTAGAGAGATCTATGAATACACCTAATGTAACTTCTCCGTTTGTAAAAAAGTTTTTTATTTCATCAACTAGGTGAAGGATTGCGTGTTTAGCTGATGTATTTTTTTGAAAGCCGAATTGCCTGGAGTAAATAAAATTATTTTCTTTAAAAAAAGTATATACTCTATTGTGCATAATTCTCTCAAGTATCTTAGTAGAATGTAGAAAGTATTGATATTGGTCTGTAATTGCCTACTTCACTTGTATCTCCTGATTTAAAAATAGGTTTTACTTTCGCAGTTTTAAGTTTTTCAGGAAAGATACCTTCCTCTAAGGAGTGTTTAAATATTTTAAATACTTGTTTGTCAACTTGTTTCTCCACGCAGCGGCCTTGTTCGTCAAGGTTCGTGTTTCGGAGTTATAGAGTTGAGAGAGGGTGATAACCACAAGTAACCTGCTCATCTGTAGTGGCCTTCTCGGCTTTGGGAAGGTGAATTATTTAAAAAAAAAATAAAAAAAAATAAAGGAACTTTAAGCTCGTTTTGGCAATTAATTATAATGTTGCTATTGATGTCGTCGATTCCGGTTGCTTTGTTTCTTTTTAGGCTTTTAAAAGCATTGTTAAATTCTAACATGGTTAGTTTTTCGTTATTCAATTCATTTTTATTACGATCTAAATATTTATCAAAAGATTTATTTGCACTAGGAACTTGGGAAGCAAGTTTAGATCCTATATTAACAAAGAAGTTGTTAAACTCGTTTGCAATGACGTTTTCATCATGAATTGTTTTGTGGTTGATTTTTATAGTTTTAGGAAAGCACGGTTTGTTAATTTTTGGTTTACCAATAATTTCATTTAATAATTGCCATGTTTTCCTAGAATCTGTTTGACACTTATCAAGTAGTTTATTATAATAATTAGCTTTAGCGGTTTTTTTAATTTTCTCAAAGAGACTTGCATAACTCTTGTATTCCGATTTTGTTTTATCGCATTTTTTTTAAGGTACTTTATATATAGTCGTTGTTTCCGCTTAGATGATTTTTTAAGACCTTTACTCAACCAAGGTGAATTTATGTCTTTAAATTTAATTGTTTTTACTACTTTGGGGAAGTGTTTATTATAAAGAAATACAAAAATATCTATAAACGTATTATACATTAAATTGGTATCATTTGAGGATTCTAAATTTGACCAATCAATATTTGGTAACTCACTTTTAAAGTTAACCCTGCTATCCAAAGAAAAATGTCGCCTTGTGATTGTTTTTTTTTATTTATTTTAATTTTATTTGAGGTACTTATTGAAATAAATATCGGAAAGTGATCCGATATAGATGTTTTAATTACTCCTTTCTTTAAGGAGATTTCAAATAAAGAATTTGTTAGTATATTATCTACTAGTGTTGCCGAATTTTTTGTAATTCGGGTTGGTTTATTTATAAGAGGAATTACACCAAATTGAAATAAATTATTGTAAAAACTTTGTGGCTCTATATTATTTTCATAATTTAGAGCATTAAGATTAAAATCCGCTAGGATAAATAATTTTTTTTTTCTTGTAGGCTTTTCAAAATAATATTTTGAAGATGATTTGAGAATATTTCTGTTGATGTTTATGGCGGTTTATAACAGCATAATATTAAGGTATTTTTAGAGTCATTGTTAATGATTTTAATAGAAACAAATTCCCTGTCGTAATCAGATGTGCATAGGTCTTCAAAGCAGGAGAGATGGTTTTTGGTATAGCTCCACTTGGCCCTGTAATTACAAATTGGCTTATGAAACATTTTTCCAATTACTAAATTATTGAGGAGAAAAATGCTTCTTGAATAATAATATTTGTTGTGTCAATGTAACATTATTTGAGGTATTCATTTTTAAATGAAGCACCTGGAGTCACAGGAAGAGGTGGTCCTCCAAATGGTTTTGATAGCCTTACAGTGCCTTTTGGTGAAGCTGTTTTGCTTGCAATCACCTTTGCAGCAATCTGTTCTACAACTTTCTTATCTTGAGCAGCTAGCCCTTTGAGGTTTTCACAAAATGTGGATTGGTTACAATTGTGTGGAAAGCCTTCCCCGATGGGCTCAGACAATCATTTCAGCGCACAGTGGGTTCTCATCAGCTCGAAAAACATCTAGCGGATGTTTCTCAATCAGCTTTAGACGCCCAATCCTGCAGATGAGACAGTTACAGTTTTCGCCACGAGTTTCCAATCTGACACGGATAGACTTGAAGTCATACAGTGATGATAGAATAACTTCTTTGCCTTCATCTTGCTTCTTCATGACTGTCCGGCATGTATCGCATATTCCTTGAGGCACTCTTGCATCACCCAAGTCAAAGTTAATGCCATAGGTTTTTGACAAACGCTCCGCTTGGAATGAAGTTATTTGCCTGGTGCACTTTTTAAGGCAAGCTAGACAGACAATTTTTCTGTTCTCCTCGTGACCTCGCGCATGATTTGGCATTGTGAGAAATTGCTTAGTCTCCTGTAAATGCAACAGAATTCAAATAGTTTTATCAGTCTTGAAATTTAAACTATCTCTTAGTTGTGCAAATGGAAAGAATTAAAAAAAAATCATGCAAAAGTTGGTAGACTTATAAGCCAAAACATAATTGATGTTATTGACAATATATGCAATTGAAACGAATCGAAACTTTACCTGTATGCAAAAATATGGACGGTCACAAAAGTGAGGGTAAATCTTTTATTTGGAGATTTTTTTTTTTAGATTTGGTCCAAAATTCAAGCAATACTTTGTCACAAAATTTAAAGTAACTTAATTTAATTTCAGAGCTTTAAAATATATTTATTAGGTTTAATATAGTTTTGATATAAAAGCAAACTATTTTCATATCTACTCTCCCTTTAGTTCATTTAGCCACTTGTTATCCTACAGTATTTTATATAGTATAGTTTGCATATGAGGATAACGGGTGATGCGGAAGTTATCGGACAAATCCTAATTTCATTATTTGAGCATAATAATTAGCTTTAGTGGTTTTATGCGTAGGCATAAACGTTCCATAAAATATAAACTTTATTATTTGAAACAAAATTATTTAAAATGAGGTTAAATGCAGCTGAAAGGGAATCTTTTCGAAAGCGACAAAAATGTTTTTTGTAAATAAACCTAATATAAAAAAAAAAAAAATCGTATATCATTTTGAAAAGGAAGGATTTGCTCGAATTACAATATATGATAACCTAAAAAGACTTGAAACTGTTCAATCGTTTTCTGATAGAAAGCACCCTGGTCGTCCGACATCCTGGACTAGAGAAAATAAAGCCGAATTAACGAGACTTGTCAACAATCGAAATGGGGTCAGTCAGAGAAAAATAGGTATTAAATTCGGTGTAAATCAATCGACAATTGGTCGTCAGTTAAAAAAAATTAATATTGAATATAGAAAACGTGAAAAGACTCCAAAATACACTATAGAACAACAAATAAAGGCAAAGAAAAGAAGCAGGAAACTAGTTGACCAACTCTATAACACAAAATCGCTTCTAGTCATCGATGACGAAAATACTTTTGTTTTGCAGGGGACAACATGCCTGGAAATTCTGGATACTACACAAACAACAAAAAGACATGTCCAGAAAGTGTTCGTTTTATAGGAAAAGAGAAATTTCCAAAAAAATTATTAATGTGGATAGCCATATCTGACCGTGGTATGTCCGAGCCATTGTTTCGCACTTCCAAGGCTGTAGCGATCAATTCATATTGATCAATCTATATTAATGAATGTTTAGAAAAACGACTTCTTCCATTTATTCACAAGTATCATGGAGACTTTAACTATTTATTTTGGCCAGATTTAGCAAGTTCTCATTATTCTAAAGATTCTCTAAATTAGATGGACCAATATGTCTAATACGTTGATAAGGAATCCAATCCCCCAAATGTGCCTCAAGCACGACCAATTGAAAATTTTTGGGGACATTTGGCACAGAAGGTTTACGAGGGAGATTGGCAAGTTTCAACAGAGCAAGTTTTGATTGATTGCATTAAACTAAAACTACAAGAAAATGATTTAAACTTTTTACAGTCGCATATGAAAGGCGTCAGAGCAAAATTGAGATCAATTGCAGATGGTGGTGTTTTTTCATATGAAAAATAATATATTTTTATTAAAAGATAAATGCTTTATTTAAAATAATAGTAGTTTGTTTTTTATTTATAAATAAGTTATTGACGTTTTTATTTTGTCCCATAACTTCCTCATCACCCGTTAGTGCACACTCAACTTTTTTAATAATAAATATGCAATACATCTATTAAATAAACATTATTTTTAAATTGTGCACCTTTTTGTTTGATATAATTTTTTGTAATAAAAGTGCGCACTATACTCAATAAAATACAATACTTTTTACCACTTCCTACTTTTTCCGCTGAAAAACATTTCCATCTTAAACATCATAGACCAAACCCTTTCCTCAAAAATTGAAAATGTAAAAAAAGGAATCTTACCTTGATAATTGTAGTTTTGTTGAAGAAAGAAACTAATTCCAAATGCAATTAAATGCAAGTTTCGAAAACAATAACAAGTGATTTTTTTATGGATTAACCTGTAAAGTCGCTTAAACAAAAAAATAGGAAATGCCGTACATTTCTTTATTCGATAAAAGTTATCTGTGTCAAAAACAACTCGTCAGATTTCAACCAAAATTTACACGAATGTTCCTTAGTCTATTGCTCACATTGGATTCAATTTTTACCTCAATAGCTCAACTTATACGGCCTGTGTAATGCTTTTTCTGAATGAAACTCATACGGACGTAATCAAAAGACCGAATTACTTAAAAAATCTACTATTTTAAAATCTACTTACTTTGCTAAACCCCCCAAATTGTGCTATGTGTACATGCATTTCATTATATTTTACATAGATAACTGCTCAGGGCTGCAAATACTTCAAAAATTTTCCCTAGAGTTGGTCATTTTCATTGAAAATTGATTTGCCAATTTTATTAGGAAATTTTAGGGCTCAAAATGATTTTGTGGCACAGTTTTATATCAAATGGTCTAATTCCAAAACTCTAATAACAAAATTTGTTGCCTTTTACCTATAGAGTATACATACAAAAAGTCAGGGCAATCAGACAAAATTTTTTACCAAAACTAAAAACTTTTGGTACCAACACTGCCAAAATGTATGATTTTGCAAAATCATACATTTTGGCATTTATCCCAAAAAAAAACAACAGTTTTGTATGTCGAAATATTTTAATTCGACATACAATCAAGAACCCTTATTAAACAAAAGTAAAATAGTTTTGTCATGTAAACATAGAAAAAGGTTTTTACTATCATTATTTCGATACCAGTTAAACAAATTTCCGTTTGACGTGAAAACTGACGTTTTATATATATATATCTATATATATATATATATATATATATATATATATATATATATATATATATATATATATATATATATATATATATATATATATATATATATATATATATATATATATATATATATATATATATATATATATATATATATATATATATATATATATATATATATTTATATATATATTAGTAATGTACATTGAATTTGCTTTAACTGAGAAAATTAATAAATTATCACATATTGAAGAGATAAGAACAATTTTTGCTTATTAGACTAATTTGAGGATTGAAGTTACAAGGATAACACTAATTTCAGGTTTCTATAAATTGCTTGGCAACTTATTATCTTTTGTTCTCCCAATGAATAAAATTTATTGAACAATGACATAATGATGATGACTAAGCTTTAGGCAATGGTATATAATGAGATTAAGACTATAACTTTTAAACTGACATATTGACACTTTTGACACTTTTAACACTTTTGACATTTTTGACACTTTTGACATTTCCTTACATTTATTTACTTTGACACTTTTGACATTTACTTTTGACACTTGTGACACTTTTGACATTTACTTAAAGTATTAATCATATTAATACAAGTAAGTTCTAAAAGAAAATGTCAAAAGCATATGCTTTTGTCATATATGCTTCATACTAAAAGTAAAAATAGTAATACTATAAGTAAATCTTACTTTAATCATGCTTATAAGAAACATTAATTTATGTTTCTGAGGTATCTTTTTTTATAAACAAAGGTATCTTTCATTATAAAGAAAGATACCCCAGACAGTGCTGGTCCGTGGCATTTGGGGCCCTATTGCAACCACAAATTGAAGCCTTGTAAAAATATGTAACTTATACAGACCAATTTTTTATTTCTTATTCTTTAATCCCTAATCAGTTGTGTATTTTTAATGAGCATTATTTAATAAGTATAGTTTGCATAATTAAAGAAAAACTATAAAAATACAAAATTGTGAAATATTTTGTGTGTTTTAAAGGGAAAAGTTTTAAAAATAATTTTCTTTTACATAGTTTATATTAATACGTACTCATGATTTAATATAATGATAATAGGAACTCTTCTTGCTTTGACTTCTGCAAACTATTTAATCTTCTACGTTAAATTAATGTTACCGGCAATCTCATTTTCAATAGAAGTTAAAGCACAGTCTTGAAAAATCTTGATTCTTTGTAGTTCTTAAATAGGTTTTAATAAGCTTAAGTTTAGAAAAACTTTGCTCTCTTAAGACTATATTAATTGATATAGCTTCTATAATTCGCAGAGCCACACACAGATTTGGAAATACATCCAGCAGCCTCTTACTTTATAAATATTTTAATGGTTCAACATTTAATGGAAATACAGTCGAAATCATTTGTAGTTCAAAAAATAATTCTTTCTGGCGTGCAGGTCCACGAAAAGCTGTGTTTCTTTCAGCTAAGAATGAGTAAATGAATGAAGTCTTTCTAACACAGCTGCCCATCGTTTACTTTCTTGATCTATCATTTTTTTATGCTCAAAATCAATCGTTTAATTTTTTTTATCTCATTTTTTGTAGTAATCCATTTCTGCATAGCTTCCTTATGAGGCTTACCGTTTTCGTAAATTTTTAACTCCTTTGACAGTTTATGCCAGTAGCACCCACAACGACCAGCATCTGAAAATCTGTTTCTAGATGTTGAAAACAACTTGTAATAGAAACGGCATTTTTAGGTTTCAAATAAACCAAAATCGTCTTTTTCACCATTAGGAAAAACTTTAGTGCAATAAGATGCACTGAATTTTTGAGAATCTTTTTCATCTCAAGGGAAAGAAAAATTCTCAATGCGCACAGGACCTTGTTTGACTAAACTTAAACGATCGCAATTACTGAGGTATTCAGATCACAGTCCTGAGTCATTGTCTAATGACTGTTGAACAATTTGTTCTTGATTATTGGGAGCTACAATATGAGAAGTTACATTATTATCATTGTTATTATTTTTTTCAACAAATTCACACAAAATTACTTCATCAGAAGTTAGAATGTCATTTTTAGACTGCAGTTTTTCATCTGTATCGTTATGTTCAACATCAGTAATAGCAATTCCGGTGGATTGATTTCCTTCACTAGCAACAATCTAAATAAAGAATATATTTTGCTCACTTTCTAGAAATTGATTGACAACTTTACTTCCTTCTGAATATAAAGATCCACTTTCGCTATCAGTAAAAGCATTACTTTCACATAAAATTTTAAATTACTTATTTAGAACACCTGTCTGTTTACTAAATAATACTGTTTGTTATAATAATTTTTTTCTTTTCAGAGCAACAGATTCATACTTTCGAATCCCGTGACTGACCATTCTACCACTATTTGAACTTTCTCTCATGAGTTTAAGTTACAAGTTAACTTTATTTTACCAAAATAATCCCGCATTTTCTGATTACACTGCAAAACTCCAATAAAACATCAAAAACCGCCGTTATTATGAATCCGGCGTAGGTTTAAAACTTTGAAATAAGTTTGATTACGCCTTTAGGCTTCACAAATTGCACTAAACATTAGTTTATGGTCGGAAACTTTGATTTATGCTCAAAAACCATAAAATAGGTTTTTGATTGTGACAATTATTAAATAAATAATGCTTTTCTTTTTTATTCTCCTGCAAAAAATGGAGCCCCTCGAAATTAGGAAAAAGTGGGATCCTGACCCCAGAAACATCAGTAATTTATGTTTCTGGTATAAAAAATATTATGTTTTTGATTCAAAGAAAAAAAGTTAAAACTTATATACATTTAGTTTGTAAAGATTATATATTGAACAATTGCTAATAATATAAATAAACTTCACTTCATACGCAATACTAACTTTTTGAGTTATTATTGTGTATGAATTGAAGTTTATTTATATTGTTAAAAATTATTCAATATATCGTATTTACAAACTAAATATATATAAATTTAAACTTTTTTAGAATCAGGAAAAAATTTGTTTGAATAAAAAATTGTCATTAAATTGTGCTATAGAATGATGACAGAAATGGTATGCTAAAGTTATTTGAATTACTAAAATTTTAGAGATTTATAAAAAGAACCGTTATTTAAATAAAGTGAATTTCAATTTTTTAATAACTTTTAACGAACAAATTATATAATAACAAAAACAAATGAGAAAATGTTTAAACTTTTTTTTCTCTATAAAAATATAAATTTAAAGAAGGTATTTATAGCCTTAATATAATGTTAAAGAATTTAATATTGGCAATTTTTCGAAAAAAAATTCATTTGCGAACGTTTTGGATCAAGTTTCGATAAACTTTAGCATTGCTTTAAAGAAAATTTTTGGGAGTTTTTAAAGCCATCATGACCACCGTCTAAAATGAAGTATTTTTACATTTTGTGCTAAGAAGTAAATTTGGAAATAAATGAATTTATATCAAAGTATATATATATATATATATATATATATATATATATATATATATATATATATATATATATATATATATATATATACATATATATATATATATATATATATATATATATATATATATATATATATATATATATATATATATATATATACATATATATATATATATATATATATATATATATATATATATATATATATATATATATACATAACACGAGACTACTAAAAATTTGAACGTTCGAAACTCGCTATTTCTGCAGTTCGAATTTAAATATATTCACTAGACATTCTTATTTCATAATCTGATTTTGGCAATTAAAACCATATAAATAAAATGGATGGATTTAAAGAAAACGACAAACAAAAGCTTATTGGAAACTTCTATTTAGATAACATAGAAAAAAGGAAAACATTTACAGTGCATCATTTTATGCAAATGAAAGTTGCTTGACTAACAATTTATAATATTATTAAAAAAGTTGATCACAATATTCACCTTAAAAGAAAGTCTGGAAGCGGGAGGAAACCATACAAAATGGTCATAAGAAAAATTACTTCACTCATTAACAAGGCTGAAAATAAAGTTGGAATCTACCAGAGAAAACTTGTATTAAAATATGGAATTCATAGAAAATGTTATAAAAAAATTTTAACATACATGGACTTAAATTTATCAAAAGAAAGAAAGCACCAGAAAGCTCTGAAATTCAAATAAATAAACAAAAACAACGACTCTTAAAATTTTTAAAAACTTCTTTCCGACCATCAAATGAGTTTGAAATTATCATGGATAACGAGTCCTATTTTACATTAAGTTTCCAAAACACCCCAGGAAATGATGGCTTTTATAGTCAAGATACAAATATGTAAATACAAAACTGTAAATAATATTAAATATAAGTTTAAATCAAAGTTTTAAGCGAAAGTTTTAGCATGGATTGAAATCAGTAGATTTGGCAAACCAAAGCCTTTCTTTAAAATTAAGAATAATTCCATTGATGCAAAAATATATTCCTAAGAATGCATTGAAAAGAAACTTGTTCCCTTTATTATTTCGTATCCCAAAAATATAAAATATATATTTTGGCCAGATGGTGCAAGCTGCCATTATGCAAAGCTAACAATTGAAACTTATAAGAAGTTTAATTTAACTTAATTTTATAAAGATGATAATCCACCAAATGTGCCGCCATTAAGGCCCATTGAGACATTTTGGGCTCACCTAAAACAGAGAGTCTATTCAAATGGTTTCAAAGCATTATATATATATATATATATATATATATACATATATATATATATACATACATACATATATATATATATATATATATATATATATATATATATATATATATATTATATATATATATATATATATATATATACATTTATATATATATATACATATATATATATATATATATATATATTTATATATATATATATATATACATTTATATATATATATATATATATACATATATATATATATATATATATATATATATATATATATATATATATATATATATATATATATATATATATATACATATATATATATTACCGTTTTTATTGTTTTTATCGTAGAAGCTTAACCCTAACCACGACACTTTTTTCTTATCTTTGAATATTTTGTATAAGCTTTTAGATCTCTAGATAACGCATCATATCAGATTTAGCAACGAGTAAACATGAAGTTAATATACATGCTTCATTGTTTTGATTTTTGAAATATTCTATAAAAGACCTCACATTTAAATAGTTGATATTAATAATTTTTAATATCTTATTTTTTAGTGAACATTCTAATACATCAAAAGACTAAATCCAATCTAAAGCTGCGCAATTTAATTTTTAAATAAAAATACAATTTTAAATAAAAATTTTGATACTTTTATGTTACTTTGATGTCCAACATGGCAAAAAGACGTAAACTTACGACATCAATTGTATGTTGAAGCGATGTTGGTTTTACGCTGGCCTCATTGCAAACGTAAAATCAACATCGCGTTGACGTGAGAACTACGCCGGTGTCCATTGGGGAAGCCTACGTGGTTAAAGACACTGCCAACTCGAGTGCTAAAGGCGAACAATAACAAGACCGTAAAGTCTACAGAAGACTGTGATTGAGAAGTCTCATGTTTGCAGCATTGTCACTAATAAAATACTCCAATTTGTTTCATAATGCTGCACTCATAACATATGGTCCCAAATTGCTCACAATTTCGACTGTGACGGGTTCTTTAAAGTGATTACATGCATAGAGAATGGAAATGAGCCGCCTCTTATATTTTTCCTTCTCCAAACTGTGCACGGTAATAATAATAAATCTCCAAAAGTCTATTGTGACTAAAGCATAGTCTATATTACTCAATCGAGTTTTCAGTTGTAAACGTCTTTTCATAGCAAGTTTTTTTATTTTTATTTCGAAGTTATGCAACGCACAAGTTTGTACTTACAATCAACTACTCTTAGAAATTGACAAATGCTAGAAACATCTCAAATGCTTTAGTTTTCCAAACCTCAAATGTTTAGTTGTCCACAAAAACCAATAGAAAGTTGCAATATATAACTAGGTTGAAAAGTGCATTAGTGTTAGCTTTCTAATATGGGAGTTTTTTACTATGCAGAATAAACCAGTTTTCTATAAAATGTTTGATTTCAGACTGTTGAAACTCATATCGCATTTATTTGCATGGTATTTTCCTTATTTAGAAGATGTAAGGATATTAAACAACTTTAAAACAATACCTTACAAAGCGTTTCCTGTTGTTTTACAGGTAGGTTACATTAATTGAAACTATATAGCTATGCTTTATATCCAATCTTTGTTGCAATCCTGTGTGTCGAATGCAATATAAACAAACTAAGCTTCATATTGTGTAGAATGCTTACTAAATTTCTCACCCTAAATTATTTTGTATTACAAAGACTACCTTTGTTCAGACAACAGCATCAGACATGGCATAGCTAACTGGTAACTGAGTGTGGAACCTAAGGTATGTTTTTTAATAAGAAATTAAAATGCTAGTTCAATAATGTTAATACATTTTAACGTATACATTTTAATGTATTTTTATGAGAATTTTTTTCTGTTTCACCAATAATAACTTTTATTTACCTACAAATTATCTCCTATCTGCGACAGTTGTTGCGACATAAACATTCATTAACTGCAACATTGCTATACCATTTAAATACTAAGTTGCGTTTCAAATCTACTTCTAAGCAGATCCAAAGCTATGATAGTCCGATGAATATTCAAGCATTTTCATCTAAAAGTTATGAAGTAGTTAAGATATAGCCAATTTTTTGAAGGAGTAATTCACCTAGGTTTCTGAGATACAACTTTGACACTAAGAACTTTTCATCTGTAATATCTTCACGGAAAGAGATGCTTTCACTAACTATCCAATCATGCAATGCTAAAATACTTACTTTTTTAATTATTTCCAAATTAACCAAAACGAAGCATGCAGACTCCTTTAAATCTGGCAAACTTCAATGCGCAAAGTATAGCAAAATTTGAATAATTTTAGCTTGAACTGTAAATTTATATTTTTAGAAAAATAACAATTTATTTTTGGTGACGCAAAATCAAACAAAAAAAACAAACAATTATCAGTTAATTATAAAATAAGATTCATATAAGAAATAAAAGAAAGCACCACAAACTTATAAAAATGATTAATTTATAAAAACTCTTTCATGATATAAACCTAAATATAGACCCAAACTTAAATTAATAAAAATTTATCTTGAAGAAATGGTAGGAGGAATGACGATTACTGGAACGTCAGAATGATGCAGCACATAATCACTAGTGCTTCCTAAAAATAATCTTGATATCGCTCCTAAGCCTCTTTGTCCCATGACAATAACAGTTGCAGCCTTTTTCTTAGCTAACTCACAAATCATATATCCAGGAGATTTAAAGTTATCATCCAGGATAATCTCATTAAACTTAATCTCTTTTTCAACGCAGAATGTTTTGAATTTTTCAACTATAGCTTTGGCTTCTTCAATACTTTTTTTGATTTGTGTTTGGTATTCTGCATTATTTGGGACAAAATAGTGTGGTACACTATAAAAATCTCCACAATAGGCATCAGACAATACTTTCATCATTGGCAACTGTGGAACCTCGTGTATATGCACTATTAATAAGGTATCATTTTTTTGATGGTAATTTTTTACGTACCAGTTGAACGCTATCTCGCTTGTTTCACTATTATCTACAGCTAAGCAAGTAACTCTTCCAGGTTCCATTCTTACAAAATAATTTTTCTTTTTTCTAAATTATAATGTTTGAAATTTAATTAAAGATTGATTGTTTTATAATTGAGTATGACAAAACTAAAAAATAAATGAAAAAATTAAAAGCAAAACTAAAAAATAAAAATCATTTTTTTTATATACAATTATTAATAAAAATTATTAAGTGAACTATTTTTATTTTAATAAAAGTTCGAAAAGAAAATACCAAAATTACAAAAGTTAAAATCAAAATTTAAAAAAGCTTAGGCTTTACAATAAATTTGCATTTTAAAATTTTATATTTTCAAAAGTTTAATATTTAAGCTTGCTTTTTAGTAAATACATCTTCAAAGTTGGTTTTAGGAATAGATTAGTTAGGTACCAATCCCTAAAACTAATTTACTAGTTATTATTATTGATATTATAAATAATTCTGATATAACCATCCATAAAAATGAACTAATACTTAGTTAACATTGTAGCAAGTTTTTTTGTAAATAAAAAATAACATTGTGCCAATATTTTGAGTTGCGGTTAAGTTTTAATTGTGCTGTAGGTAAAAAGAAAACCATTTAATCTTGCGGTGTAGTTAATTTGTCAAAACCAAACGATTATAAAAGAATTCAACAATCGAGGTTTTTCATGTCTTAGAAAAACAATACCTAATTTTTATTACTAATTGTTTCTACTTATAAATTGTCCGCTATATTTATGTGCATTATATACTAATGGACCTCTTAACTGTTCCGATAATTCGTGCGCGCACATATTTAATAGTACGTCATAATTTCATAAAGCCCAGAGTCGTATAATATATATATATATATATATATATATATATATATATATATATATATATATATATATATATATATATATATATATATATATATATATATATATATATATATATATATATATATATATATATATATATATATATATATATATATATATATATATATATATATATATATATATATATATATATATATATATATATATATATATATAATCCAATCCCATCAATTTTTTTCAAAAACTAATTTTATGCGGAATGGCTAATTAATGGCGTAGAGGTTATATTGATAAAAAAACTTTTTTTATATTACATTTTTTCTTCAGAGAAGTTTTCGCGCCCATTTGTCGAAATTACGCTTTTTATGATTTTTGACTAAATTTAGAGCAATTTCCAAGCAAAAGCGCCAATAGGTTCCAATGTCAAATCCAGTTAATTTGTTAAACGATATTTTCTTTATGTGTTCCTGTACCAAAAAACACTGTGCTTTATATTTAATATATAGGTTGTCCATATCTTTCATAAATACGATAGATAAATTAACACTTGGCTATTGTAAAGTAACTTTTTTTTTGACCATTGAGCTTTTCTCCAGTCATACGACAAATCTTATAATTTTTACCTCATTTTGGTATCGTATAATGTTTTTTTTTTAAGATACTTTTACTGGAGCCTTGGATCAAACAAATCCATATCCAAAATGATTTCCATGAAAGATTGGGTGAAGGACTTTCGATCTTTAGTTGTAAACTAAACTTTTTTACTGTGGTTATTTTAGGCGCTCCAAGAAGATCTAATGGTCGCATCACAGAGCACTGCAGAAGAGTATTTAACTTGGAAGTTTACGCTTGTTTTATGTCAAAAGAAAGCCTAGAGAAGGCATCGAATTACAGATCAGTGAAGTATCCAGCATTTTACGGTGTTTGCTGACAGACATGTCGCAAACTCCAAACATTTGTATGTTTATACAAATGTTAAACATTGACACTTTGCAAAATATTGCGATGATTGGAGGTTGGGAGCAAAAAAATACCCTTAAATTTCACTTCCTTACCCTGCCCCAAACGTGAAAGCAACGAGTTGGTAAAACAGTTTTTTTGCTATTCTTAACTAAGTTTATATTCATCGATAAACTTTAATTTATATCTTAGCGTTCATAAATTATGACCATAAAATAATAAAGTTTAAACCCTCTTTCAATTTGAGGGGTTTACAAATTTTACATGGTCATAATTTTTGAACGCTTAGAGATTGTAAAATAATACTTAAAATTTATAGATAAATATAAATTAAGTTAAGAACAGCAAAAAATTTATTTCATCAACTTGCTGCTCTCATGTTTTGGGCAGAGGGAATAGAATTTAAAGTCTTTATTTTTTCCAGCCTCCAATCATAGCAACTTTTTAAAAAGAATAGTTATTTGACATAAGTATTAACATAAAATGTTTGGACTTCGCGCCATGTGAGCTATCTCAAACACCAAAAAATGCAGAATCCATATTTTTCTTTAACTTCATAAAAAACAAGTTGCATTTCTCTGAAATATGGCAGGTTTTTATTCTGAGTAATAAATTACTCAAAGAGATCAATAGAATGGTTGACTACATTTCTATCTTTAGGGCATCACGGTTAAAATAACTCTTAACCAATTTTTTGTTCTAATGACAAACTTTTATTAAAACCAGTTGCAATTAAGGACCGGCGAATATTAGTTAAAATTTGGATTACAAAGTTTACTGAAAGGCGAAGTTGACTTCGACTTTCACTTTGGTGCCGGAGTTGAAATAGATATTCGGCTTTCAGTTAAATTCGGTAACACTTTCAAAATTTCATTTAATTTTCAGTTAAATTCGAAAGCTATAAATTTTTTTTCAATTTATTAAGAAGAAGAACTATAAAATGTATTATATGTTTTATGTATATCAACTTGTTTCTATTGGATTACAACCTTGTTTCTATTATATTACAACCCTCTTTCAGCTCTTTAACTCAAAGAAAAGTGTTTCGGAGTTGAAGAGTTTAGAGAGGGTTGTAACCAATATAAGAATTAGTTTCCTCGAATAAAGTGGCCCACTCGGCCTTGGGAAAATGAATTCAGTAAAAAAAAAAAAAAATACATCTTGGAAATAAATTTGTCTTACAGAGTCAATATTCAAAAAGTATTTTTTAAGGCACAAATTCTATTTATCACTTATTAAATCTTATTTATCGCTTTCAGAAAATCCTAAAGATAAAAAACTGGTGAATATTTAACCTAATATTCTTAACGATCTTTTTCCTTTATAAAATTGACAATCAAAATTTTTCAATAAACGTTGTAAATGTTTTTTTGTTCAAGTTAGTTCAAAAACATTAAGGGTTGTAAAGATTCCATAACTTAAATTATCATTATTACTGATTTTTTAGATTTTTTGTTTTAACGCAAATCGTTTTTTGTGAGCGCATATATCTTTTAATAAATTAAAATTTACTAGGCTTCACTTGTTCTTCGTCATGTTTTGAATTATGGTTAATTACAAGCTAAAAAATAATAATTATTTAGTTTATAAAAAATGATTATACAGGAACCGCGGTGCAGGCTTTAGAAGCAAGAGACCTAAGATGCGAAGCATGCTCTGAGTATATTTCGCACTATCGCACTATGCATCGCTTAGCGGAAATAGGATATGTTACATATTTTTAGTGATTTTTCATATCTAAACTTTTTAAGTTTTTTTTGTTTTTGCATTCAGTTTTTAATTTTCTATAGAAAAAAACTTATTTTTAGTTTTTATAAACTTTTGATATTTTAAGGGTTTTTTCGAGGTTTTGAAAAAGTGATAAGTGTTAAATTTCTATATTATTTTTATGCGAAATTAAAATAATCATATATTTAATTGAATTTAAAACTAGAAATTGAATAAAAAGGCTTTTGCATAGCATTTTTTTGCAGATTTTTTGATCTCTTAAACATTGATTGATTTGAGCATATGGTCACATAAGTCGCCTCGTTTTTTTTGAATAAAATATAGCTACTGCGAATTGACTTTAATGCCATGCAAAAATATTCTTGCAACCTCTGTCACCTCATGCTTTGAAATCATTTTTACTACTGTGAGTTTTATTCAAAAACCGAGTAATATCTGTGAAGTAAATGAATACAAATCATTTGTCTCTTAAGTCTTTTATTACTTTTAAAGTATAATATTATATATATATATATATATATATATATATATATATATATATATATATATATGTGTATATATATACATATATAAATATATATATATATATATATATATTTATATATGTATATATATATATTAATATTTTTATATATATAAATATATATATATATTTATATATATGATTATATATATATATATATATATATATATATATATATATATATATATATATATATATATATATATATATATATATATTTATATATATGTATATATATATCTACATATATATATATGCATATATATATATATACATATATATATATATATATATATATATATATATATATATATATATATATATATATATATATATGACTATATATATATATATATATGAATATATATATATATATAGATAGCCAAACTCATCGCCACAAATCGGTCAAGTCCTTGTCGAACTAAAGCAAGCAGCTAAACGTGAAAAGAATATAATAATATTTGGTGTCTCAGAACCAGTGGCCGTAGCAAATATCACCCAAACACCACCATCAGTGTTACCCTGCATCACAGAGATCCTAAACGTTATAGGCCTTAACAATGATGATGTTAGTTTCTCTAAGCGTCTTAACACAAAAAAAAGCATCAAATTGTCGGCCTATTGTTGTAGAACTCAGGAACATTACTAACAAAAAGTTTACTCTGATAAACTCTCGCAAACTCGCTACACATGAGAATTTCAAGACATACAGAGTCAGTCCTGACTTGTCTCCTGCTGAAAGAGAACTTGAGTACCAACTACGCAAAGGCCGCAACATTCGTAACGATAAACTACGTAATGATAGCCCTGATGCACCCTTTCACTGGGGCATTCGCAATGGAGCAATCATCAAGATCTGCGGTGCCCTTACTTCTCGCTCCACCCTAACTAACTAGCATTAATCTCAACACCAATTGCTTATCAACCATCTGTACTACTAATATGCGCTCACTCTGTAACAAAATTGAGATTTTTAATCAATTTCTCATAGATACCAACATTGACATTGCCTGTTTAACTGAAACCTGGCTTAACCACAGCGGTAAGCAAATTATTCTTTCTCAAATCAATAATAATTACACTTGCATAAGCAATGAACGTCAAGATCGCATGGGTGGTGGTACTGCTATATTTATAAACAAAATATACTCAAATAAAATAGAAAAAATAAAATTAACTACAGACTACTCGTTTAACTTGGTGCCTAAACAAGAAATCGAACTAACAATCGCTCGTGTGTACCCAAAATTACTCCCCGAGGATACTCTTCTTGCCTAGTTATATGTGCCTATATCCCGGTTTGGCCTAAAAGTGAGCAGCGCAATGCATCTTATCAACTTGCACAACTCATTGAACCAGCCATAACTCGTTGCACAATCGGCAATAAACCACTAATATTTCTTGCAGGGGATCTAAATGGCTGCCCTACTGACTTTATTTGTCGTTCTCACCAACTCATTCATCTCAACACACACTCCACCAGAAAAACATCTATTCTTGACATTATCTTGAGTAACGCCCCTAAATGCTATGCGTCGAATACTCTTCCTAGTTTTGGTAATTCAGATCACCTTGTTGTAGTTAGTCAACCTCCTCTAAATCTCTATAAATCTACTCGCCCGGTTCCCCACAAGGTTGCTTACCGGTCAGGTAGAATTGCTGACACTGTTGCACTGATACAATCTACCAATATTGAAATCTTAGTTGATTCACCGAATGAAATACAAGTTGCTTGCAACAACTTTTATCATTCTATACTCTCTGCCCAAGACATCTGCCAACCTCTAAAAACAACAACTCGTTAACCCTAAGCCTTGGATGACACGACTTATTCAAGACCTTATAAAAGAGCGTCAACAACTCTTTTTCTCCGGGTACTACAAAGAGTGGAAAGCACTTGCAAATCGAATTAGTAAACTAATTACCAAAAGAAAGAGAATCTATAACAGGCGTTTCACTACTGGAAAAACAGATTTTTGGCGTGAAATCAGTCTTGCTGATAAAGGTCAAATCACAACCCCTATCTCTGAGACACTAGCAAACCAATTAAATGATCATTTTCAAAGTGTTTGGACTGGCAAGAAACAACCCAGCCTCTCATGCTTCATTAACCGAGAGGCAAACCCGCCTACTACCCCCATTTTTACCCTTAATAACATTGTCAACCAACTCAGCAAACTCAAACCAGGTTCCTCAGGACCAGATGATCTCTCTCCGTTTTTACTCAAATCTGCTCGCTTTGAAATCGCCTCATCACTCTGCATCCTATTCAACCGCCTTATAGAAAACAGTTACCTACCTGACCAATGGAAATCAGCAAACATAACACCGATTCTAAAAATTTCTAACCCACAATCGTCTAATGACTATCGACCAATTGCCATTACATCCGCATTATGTAAAGTTTTTGAACGTATTATTACCATATTCATTGTCCATCACACCAAGCCCATATGGGTCTCTAACAAACAGTTCGGTTTCCTTCCAGGCCGAAGTGCGATGGACGCTATTATTCAAATTATAGAGGACTGGTGTCATGCGAAAGATAACAACAAATCAATTTATGCAATATTCTTTGATTTCGAAAAAGCTTTTGATCTTGTCAGTCATGACAAGTTACTGTTAAAGTTAGTGAACATGCTACCTAGCTGGCTCACCTCTTGGATCGCAGCTTACTAATCTAACCGTCAACAAAGAATTAAAACAAATGATCACACCACTGACTGGAAATGTATCGAAGCAGGTGTACTTCAGGGTAGTGTTCTAGGTCCAATCCTGTTCATTCTATTTATTTCCGACATTAACGTTTATCTTCCACCTGAAACCATCCTCGAAAAATATGCTGATGACATTCTGACCTATATAATTAATGATAAATTTCCTACCAACCTGCCTCAATCCATTGTTGATGGCATCGCACTTTGGTCAAAGGTAAATGGAATGAAACTTAATGGCCCGAAATGTAAAATCATAAGAATTATTCCCAGATGCTCCGAAATTCAAGCTTTACCATCCATTGTACTCAATAACACTGAACTTGAAATAGTCAGCAGCCAAAAATATCTTGGAATCATGCTCAATGAGAATATTGATTGGGATGAACGATGGACAAAAGTTCACAACAATATAAAATCAATACCATATCTGCTCAGACGTCTTAAGCAAATTGGTCACACTCACCCAAACCTTTTACAGGTCTACCGATCTTACGCTATTAGCCACTTGATATACAGTGCTCCTATTCTTACTTCGTGCAGTGCTGCTGCAAAAAGAGATCCAACATTTTCATAAAAATGCCCTACAAATTATTGGAATTGATGTAACCAATTCAAGCAGCTTCAATATTATTTTTTAAATTGAAGAGTTACTTGTCAGAATCTGTATTAATACACTCAAAAAGATTCTTGCAGACCCATGCCATCCTATAACTACTAATTTAACTCAAACCAACAGCAGAAACCCTAATAGATTCCCGTATGCTCCTAACACCGCAAAAACAACTACTTACCAGAAAACTTTTATTCAAAAATACCTCTGAATCCTTCGTGATGGCGTCAGTGACCTCTACCTCCCAAGCAATATTGGAAGCTCTACTGCCTTTTCGATGCATAAATATTATTCCTCCCCTGTAATCTTAGCAAGCTATTGATATTAAAGGACAGAAAAAATTGTACAATTCATTACTTGTAATGCTAATCAATTTTAAATAAAGATTTATAAAAGAAATAAATAAAATATATATATATATATATATATATATATATATATATATATATATATATATATATATATATATATATATATATATATATACAGTCACAATCAAAAGTTTGGAACATTGTATAAAAAAACACAATTTTCATTAAATTATTCATTTATTTTATCAAAATATATTAGTAAGATGATAATTGACAAAAACAATAACTTTGAACTATTAGTAAAGGTTTTTAATATTTGGTATGGTGTCCTTGAGCTTTCAAACAATTAGCTATGCGGGTAGGTATAGAATGAATGAGTTTTCTAAAACATTCAGGAGTCATATGTTTAGTCCATACCGGCTTAATTTTTTCTTGATGATCATCTGAAGATGAGGGTTGCAGTTTCTGGACTTCGTTTTGGAGAATTACCAGGCCAGGGGCCAATGACATCAACCCCATTCTCACGTAACCAACTGCTTACAAGCTTGGCCCTGTGACAGGGTGCTCCGTCATGCTGAAACATGTTGGTATTCGTGATGTTCATGAATAATTTAAGTTTTTCTTGTAGTATATCAAGATAAACACGGCTATTTATTGTGGTGTTAGGAGGCATAAACCATAAACTGCCACTTTGATTTGCTGTAATGGCACCCCATATCATGATTCTAGGGCAATGTTTTACAGTCAAAAGCAAATATTTGGGATTGTATCGTTGACAAGGTGGGCGCCTAACGCGTGTAGAACGACCACCAAATTGTTCGATTAATGATTCGTCGCTAAATATTACATTCTCCCAATCTTCCGCTGACCAGTCCTTGTATTTCTGACAGAAGGCTATACGGTCTTGAATATTTTTTTGATAAAGGCAAGGTTTTTTTGCTGGAACATGGCTCTTTATGAAATTGTTTGCAAAAACGTCTTCTAATGGTCACAACACTTGGTGCAACACCTGTGGAGAATACCTCAGATGAAATTTCAGAAGCACTGGCAAATGGATATGCTTTTGCATAACAACGCATGCAATTATCTGCCCTTTGAGTAGTTACCTTTGGTTGTCCAGTTCTAGTTTTGCTTTTAAAATCACCAGTTTTATGATATCTCTTCAATGTTTTTATAATACAGCTATGTGTTACATTGCAGCAATAGAAGTCAGTGTCAATCCTTGTTCACCTAGAATAGCAATCTGAGCACGTTTTTCTGTTAGTTCCAAGTTGAAAGAATAAAAAAAATTGATATATCCAGCAGGTGGAATATTCAGAAACTGAAGTAAAATGTAGTCTCTTCAATATGATAAAACATTCAGTTTCTAGAGTATTTGAGTATCTTTTGGTGGATGAAGATAATTCTATTAAATTTTTAGCACAGGAGGAACGTGATAACATATATGTTATTTGCAAAGTGGGAGGTGATGATGAGAGTGACCAATCTGAGTTTCAGAATGCAGCAACTATGAAGAGAGGTGTGGATGGTTCCACTTTGTGTTGTATATTGTTTGTACTGTTGGAGATTCGAAGTGGAAAATAAAATTAAGATTGTTAATTGTTAAGATAACATGGAAAAATTGTAATTTAAATAGTCCAGATGCAACCCGTCATCTTATGTTTAGTTTTTGCCAAAGAGACTGCTAATTTTATTCAAGAGAAGTTTGAACATTTACAAAATGAAACTTTGCCTTTAGAGAATATTAAGTTTACACTTCATGACAATACTTTTGGTATAAATTCAAGTTTGTCAACTATTTAAGCCACTATGAATGACGGTAAAACACTTAATGCTGTGGTTTGAAAAATGATTAAAAAAAAATTTAGCATTTCAGTGCTGTCATGTATGTCAAGCAAGTCCAATAGAGTTTAATTTGAAAACTATTTGGAAAAAAGATAAAATTGTAGACAAAAATATATTGAAACTTGGAATTTGCAGTCTTCATTTGTGGATATGCAGCATGGAGCGGATACTGCTAGCAAACTTGGATACTTCAATACTGCTAGCAAACTTCCAGTAGTGAAACAAGGAAGAAGAACTCCAGCAAAAAACAGCCAAGAATTTCTTGAAAACAAAAAAAAATCCAGCACTTTTTTAAAATACAATTAAAAATAATGGTTTTTTGTCAGGAAGGAAAGTGATAAATCCGATACTGGCAATGTTGCATGAAAACTCTTTAATGATCCATCTGTCACTGGAATAATTTTAAATTTGTATACCAATATGATAAAACTATTTAGGGACCTGCTCATCTATCTGAACAGTAAAACCACAAGACCAGATGTAAAAATTTTCAAGCAGAAATCTGAACGTCTGTTTGGTCTCATTTCTAATGATCAATTTTAAAAGCCATTCCAATGTCACTGTCTTTGTTCATGGTGTTTCTTTTATTTAATAATTTAAGTACCCAATAAGTTATAGTATAAGTATCTGATAAGTTCTTTGTCTGAGAGTGCCATTGAAGCCAGAAACAAAGCCAACAAAACTGCACGAGTAGGTCATGCACGTTTAACTTCTTTTGCCAAAAATACTAGGGATGCAGCTAATTATTTATTTATGAAATCTGACATGTATCTATACTGCAAGAAGAACAAAATGCAAGAGGTATAAAATTTATACTGCAAAAAGATTCAGCTGATAACTGTTCTTAAGGTAAATATTGGAGAAATCTATGTATATCTTTAAATTTAGATATTTAATATTATTGTTTAATTTTATTAATGATACATTTTAGGTGCTGGTGGTAGCCAATCTGATATTTCTGAAGTCTTTTTATATAATCACCAGAGTATGTTTTTTTTATGCTTGCAAAAAAAAAAAAAAAAAAAAAAAATAATTTAATAATAATCAAAAAAGTTGAAACATAAAAATCCCAAACTTTTATTATTGAGGAAAAATTGCGTCAATTGACCTCAAATAGACTCAATTTTGCCATGTTCTTGTTTTCCTCAAAAATGTGTCTATTTCTACAAAAGGATGCATAGTGCAATTCTTAAAGGCCTGTTGTAAATATGAAATGTTGTTCCACATAAGGATTGCTGAGACATGTTTAGAATGAAAATGTTAATTATATTTCAATTATTCTATTTATTACAGTGAATACAGTTTTTTTCTTGAATGTATAGTTATTAGAATTAGAATCTAATAGTAGATAATTTCTATAATAAAAAGTTTATATCTTAAACTACACTACTTATTACAATAATGAAACTTTTTAAAATTTTAATTTTTGTTGTTAAATTATTTTAGGAAGTCAAAGAGTAATGGTTCGTATTAAGAAAAGAAATTAAGGAAGTACCATTAAACCATGCAGCTGTAATTGATAAGCACGTTTCAAAAAACGGTTATTTTCATAGCCACATATTGTTAAAAGGCTGTTTTAGTATCAGAAACTTTATTTTGCAATTGAAGGGAATGGAACTTCTGCGCTCTAACCACTGCGCGGCCGTGGCGCAGTGGTTAGAGCGCTTGCTTTATAAGCAGGAGATCCAGCAGGAGATCCAGGTTCGAAACGAGCTCTGGACAAATTTTCGCGTTACGGTAAGGAAGGAGGCGTGAACTTCCTGTTTAAATGCACTTCCGCGGTGTTCTGTGACAAGACCGTTACGACTTCTTGGGGCACCTAAAATAAAATGAAAAAAAAAAAAAAATTTAACATGAAAATATAAATTTTAGACAAGGTGCTGGTGCATGTTATTTCCTTTTTTATTTAACATGAAAATATAAGTCCGGATAAGCCGCTTAAAAAACCGGAATGAAACCGATTTTAAAAAAGACCGAACTTTCTTTATAAAAATATATATATAAATAAACAATATCTCATAAATATGCTTTGTTAAAAAAATGACTTAATGAAATGAAAAAAATGTTAAACAATTCTCTAGTTATAAGGCTATTTCCTTTTTTTCTATCAGCGCGACGCATAGTGCATCGGTAAGCACGGAGGTTTGAATTTCCTAGTGTAATATTTTTCTGATGTACTCCATGGCAAAACCATACGGTCTTCTTGGAATACCTCAAAAAAAAACGAAACAATAAAAGTTTTACAAAACTTAATAAAGTTCTTAAAATCTCTTTTCATTAAATGTGTTTTTAAAATCCAAATTCGGCCTTCAGTTAAACTCGGTTTAGAAGTTTAAATTCGTCTTTCAGTTAAATTCGGCACGGTTAGCACGAATCCTGATAATGCCTACCAAGCTGACCCAAGAACGCCACTTATACAGAAAGATAGCGTACACATCAAGGTACCCTGTGATGCAAGCTTTGAAATCGTTTAATTTTGTCCGCGAAAAAAAATTTAATTTGAATGTTCAAATTGAGTAAAACTTTGACTTCATAGTGCGCCAATAAAAACACTTGTAGAATATGAAGCACTCTATATAATTTGATAAAAATTGGTGCAAATGTAGCCAATAGCCACACCAAACTCTTGACAAAATTTCAGTTTTATTGGTTGACTGGTTAAGACAGTTTTAGTTTAATTTCTGGTTGACTAGTTATGGCAGTTTTAGTTCAAATTTTGTAAGTTTTTTGCGGCTTATATCTCAAAGCGTTACCGATTACTTTGATATTCGGTCACTGTTTTTAAAATAATGGTGACATGAGTGTTCTACTATGTAATACCAACAATTTTTATTATAAATATTTTATTGGTACATGTACCATTTTCATTTTATAGACCAAAATATCGATTTGCTACTTAAAACGTGGTTTGAATCCGTCGACACGGCTTTCAAAGCGTGTGTGTGTGGGGAATGGGGGGGGGGGGCAACTCCCCTATTTCTAAATAAAAAAATAACATTTCTAAAAAATGAGCCTACATTTCTCAAACAAAAATTCCTCAAAAAAAAAAGTGGGCCATGGCCCTCTGGTCATGAATGCATAGCGTGAACATATCAACATTTCCTAAGGTATAAACCACATCCAAAACACTAAAAAAAGTGCAAAACCTGGTCAAATGACTACCAGTTGGTAAAACAAACAAAAAGGTAGATCTTTTAAATTTTTTTGTATTGACTCTTGAAACCATCTTAAATACATCTACAATTTCAAAATTAAGTAAAAAAATAACTATTTAAACACTTTTTTTTATACTGTATTACCATAAAATAGTACCTGATTACATTTTAAGACTTGTTTTTTTATTTTCTCCACAAAATATTTATTAATAAATAGCTCAATTTACTCTTTGTATACAAATACTCTATAATACTATTTTTAAAGATGGTGAAAATGTTCATTATAAGCCGTATGAACAACAACCTTTCTTTGTACTGTGAATGATTATTGTTTCACTTATACCTCGACCAATGTTGATAAAAATCTTGATGAGAAGTTTCGACAGTTTGTTCACTATAGGGCCCCAAGGGGGATCCTTTGTGACTGATAAAACCCTTGATGTGGTAGAAGACAGCGTGAATTTTAGGTGCTACGCTTGCACCAGTTATCATTAAGTAACACCTTTTGAAATTTTCAACTTTTTCAGCGAAATTCGGCTGAAGGATGTATCCAAAGCAGGCCTTCACAACTATATTGAAGCTTTTAAATGCTTCAATTATGCACAAAATGTTGGGAACCATGTTTGTACCAGCAAATTGCTGCTGCACCTCCACATTTTTAAGAAGTTTCCTGCATTCATTTACCTCAAACTGGCCCCCATGATATGGGCTCAGTCTAATGTGGAGGGCGGCTGGCCACTTAACAGCTTATATCCAAGCAATTTTAAGGATCTTGAAAAGATGGTTGACAACTCCTAAGAGGAGATACAATTCCATCGGTGAGATGATTTCAAAAATCAGAACCTTGACAGGCCCGCAGATGATTAGCTTTCGATTTGGCAAGTTTTCAGATTTTTAATTCACTGTTTATAAACAAAGTTTATTGTAACTTCAAAACATGTATGTTTTGGTTTTAGGTCAAAGTCGTGCTCAGCCACCATCAAGCGCTCCAAAATTAACCACTATAGCCCTTGTAAATGTACAATAAAATACGGGCCTATCAAATAACGGATTAAAGAAACTTGTTAAAACTTCTTTTGACCGAGATCACAATATAAAAATGGTAAAAAACTCTGTATCCAAAAACAAAGGGAGGTTCAAAAAGATGTAAAAACGGATAGAACCAAAGCTAAAATCCTTGTGAAAGCAGTTTGTAGTAATAATAACCAGCCACTAGGTTTTCAGTTGTATATTTCACAAGACTACTGGTTAATTTTAAATATTCTAGGTTATAGTTTGAAAAAATGTCTACGAATCAGACTCCCTCAGAATTTTTGGATACAACAAATTACAAAACTTTTAGAATCTTTTAAAAGTTCTAAAAGTTTTGTAATTTGTTGTATCCAAAGTTTGTAATTTGTTGTATCGCTAAAAACTCATCAGAAGTAACAGCAAAATCTTGAATCTATTGAACATAGTTTAAGAAATTTATTTATCAAGACAAGAAATTTATTTCTTGTTTTTATAAATGAATTGCAGAGTAGGATATTTATTTCTTAAAACAAGAAACGTATTTCTTGTTTATGACAAATATTTTGTAATAAAAAATTCAATTTTGCTATCCTAACAGTAAAAATATTTCAAGATGGTGAAGAGCGTATGATGAGCTTGGAGAAGCTTGAGAGGCTACTTCAAATAAAGAGTTCTTGTAAAGAACTATTAAAAAAGAAGAAGAGTGGATACAAGGAGCTAGTTAGGTTATATATATATATATATATAAATATATATATATATATATATATATATATATATATATATATATATATATATATATATATATATATATATATATATATATATATATATATATATATATAT
>NC_088934.1:6095000-6112500 GCF_038396675.1 Hydra vulgaris
ACTTTTAACCGTTTGGCTGCTAGTACTTGTTTTTCAATATTGTTTTACTGAGGTTGCTCAGCATTGTTATGCTCAGGTATTTGAGTACTTAGCATAAAGAGTCTACGCATTGCGTTAAGTTTAGCAACTTTCACGACTTCTTTTGTTGGTTTTTCTTCATCTTTTTGTTTAAGGAACTCGATTGCATTTTTTTCGGTAAAACATTTTCCGCCAAGTTTTGACATTTTTCACTGCTTAGATTTCTTAACATACGATTGATTTTTGGCTTGAAAGAGCTGCTTCAACTTTTCTCGGTACTGTTTTTGCAACGCTCAACACATGTTCGATACCTATCAACACTTGAAACTGGTGTAGTTGAGAAAGATGGTAATCAGTGTGTAGTTGGAGTAGGTGCTAAGGGGGCTGTTGAAGATGATGAAGCTGTGTCTGAGCAAAATAGTGTAGGTACTGCGGAGGCTGCTAAAGTTGATGTAAGTGGATTACACGTTTGTGTAATTGGTAATGATTTATGTTGTTTTTATTAAGTAGAAATAAGCCAGTGTACTGGAATCTTGCGATTGCATGGAAGCGTGTAAAACATTTATCACTATCGTACAGCAGTTTGAGGAACGGTGGAAAATTTTGTTCTTACATTTTTAGTCTTTGTAACACTTTGTAAGAATTTTTGTCCATGCTTGTTTGACATGACAATCGACACTTCTATATAATGGTTGAAGAATATGTGAAGAATGCTCTGGTAGACAAATCAAAATTATATTGTGTTTTTTGCACAGCAACACCGCTTTCAAATTTATGTGAGTTGTATGCCCATCTAATACTAAAATATAAATACCGCCAATTTGCTCAGTTTCTGGTATAAATACTACTTTCAGTCATTTAATAAACGTATCGTGCTCCGTCCAACCTGATTTTGAAATTGAATATTTGGTGCCAACTTTACCACCTCTTGCCCAGTCAGGACAAAAGTTTCTTTTGGCTTAGTATATCACAAATGGTGGTGCAAAATGCCTATCAGCGTTGCAGCAATTGTTTACAGTATAAAGAATTTTTTCATTGTTGCCAGTAATTTTAAATACACGTCTTGTCTCTTTTCGACACACTACCGTTGCTTTGGCTTTATCGCCCAAAAAACCTGTTTCATCACAATTCCAAATATGGGAGCCAAAAGTGATACCAGTCTGTTAATATTATTTGGCAACGCATTCAAAATAACGATCACTTATTTCTGGCGTACAAGAAGCGGCTCTTTTAGATGCTAAGTTATCTTAGCTTATAGATGCTAAGTTATCTTATGCTTTCTGTTTCATTTGAGAGTTCGTTGTTTTACCTGAGCCATGGAAGCCTTTGTTGTTGTTATTTTTGCAATCTTTGAGCGTTGATACTGGAACACCATGTTTGAATGGAGCTTTTCTCAGTGATGTTTTATTTTCTTTCATATCAGTTAATGCGGCTAGTATATCGTCTTCCTTGTATACTTTTATTTTTTTAGTTGACATGTTAAAGTGAGTGAGTTAAATTTAATTGAGTGAGTGATGATTTTATTGAGAAATAATATAATAAGTGGTTTTTAATGAGTAAGATATGATTATATTAACAAATAACATTATAGTTCATTTTTAATTAAACCGGAATTAACACTAAGTTAATTAGATAAAGATGGGCGCTTGATGATAAAGATGGGCGCTAAGGTACTGGTGAAAAACCAAACTAAAGTAATTAATCGAATGTGCGGTTTTATCGGAAAAAATAGTTTTTTTTTACTGTTTTGTTTTTTTATTTAAATTTTTGTTCTAGCTGCATACAAATCTATCTATACAAATACTATCAGAAATACTATCTATACAAATACTATCAGAATTAAAATTAAATTTCCAAAAAGATAGTGCTAAAATTATTTTTACAGTTTCGGTTCAAGCGTTATTTTGATCGCAATGATAAAAAATATATAAAAAATTTTGACTCCCAGTTAAAGTTATATAAAAATAAAAAAATGGAGTTGAATCGACATATAATTTTATCAATTCAAATAGAGGAGATAGTTCTGTATTTAAATCTATTTTTATTTTTTTGATAGCCATATCCGTTTAGTTTTTATTTGATCATTTCGATCAGTGTGCGGAATGATATGGTGTGCGGTTTGATCCTGTTTTATATCTTTTATTTTATATTGTTTAAAAATCATATTTGACGTTCATGCACAAAAAAGCATATTATCAGCTAAATTATATGTAAACCGACTGCAATGGTCTGGAGTTATATGCTTTGACACCAAAAACAGTCGTTCCACATTAACTTGAGAGATAGGCGAAGACAGAGCAACACTACAGGCATCCTTTCTAATTTCTTGAAAAAGGACTGTTGCATTAAATGGATTAACTTTTAAAAAATCATGTAGGTTGGACAAGCTATTCTTAAAATTGATCTATTTTTTGAAATTACTTTTAAAGCAGCTCGAAATTCATTTTCAATTGTACTACATATCTTCTTCTAAAAAGATTTTATTCCTCTTTTGGCCCAGTAAATACTAGTTAGGTCTTAACTTTTTTATTGGCAAGACAGTCTTCTTTTTTTCAGAATATGAACCAAACACACAAACAGTTTTTTTGTTCTTATTGAAGATTCTTACTTTTATATTCCAGTTGAATTAACTTATGCTTTATCTTCCAAAAGCCGTCAGCCGCAGTCATATAAAGAAACTTGTAGACGTTTTTCATTATGCATAATATGTATATAAATTATAGAATCTAAATTCATTTATATAAAAATCCATTTATAAAAGACATATTTAGATAAATAAAGTTGTGATAGATTTATAAATATTGAAATATAAAAAAAACTTTCTCTTCACTTCACTTTGTCGAGTATCTACGTAAACAGCAGCAAAAAAAAGTGAGTCTTTTGTAGGGCAATTTCCCGATTCATCATCCCTTTCTAAATATCTTTTTCTAACTCGTAAATCGCCTTTGCCATCAAGTTCACACCTTATCAAGTTCCAGTTAAAGAGAAACTTACCTGCAGTAATGTTTTTACGCTGAAGCTGATTTGTCAGATTGCACGCCATCTGCAATATATCTCGCAAATCTTCCCAGATGCCCTAATAATTCGGCTGAACATTAAACTCTTTAGGAGCTCTTTTTAGTGTGTTCAGCTTTTCGATGATTGGTTGAATTTGAAAAAATATTATTAGTTAGAGTATTATTAGTTATTAAATTAAATATTATATTAGTTATTACATTAAATATTATTAGTTATAGTATAAATACTATTAGTTAGAGTAAATATTAGCTAATTTGAAAAAATATCATTAGTTATTGTTTGAATAAGAAGAAGGTTGCTTTAAATTGTGACAAACTGCCTTCAATTGTTGATTCAATCATTTTCTTAAGCCGTCTTAAAATACTTTTCAGAGGTCATATGCGATGATGCGAAGATTTCAACAGCAGAATGATGTTCACAACATCATCCTGCTGTTGAAAAATGTTCTTTAGTAAGTAAATTGGAAATTTCAAGTCAACTTTTTTTAATAAGTACTGATAGAGCATCTGATTGCTCTAATCAGAAACAAATTTCTTTAGTTATTAGATTTTTAGAACATTCTTTTGATGTTAGAGAAGAATTCAAAAGTTTTTGTGAATTTGGTCATGAAAAGCCCTAAACATATGATAAACAGCAAAACAATCTTTACGACAAGATACTACTGTAATTATAAACAAGATTATACTGTGAATTTGGTCACGAGAAGCCCTAAACATATGATAAACAGCAAAACAATCTTTACGACAAGATAATACTGTAATTATAGACAAGATTATACTGTGAATTTGGTCATGAGAAGCCCTAAACATATGATAAAACAGCAAAACAATCTTTACGACAAGATAATACTGTGATTATAGACAAGATTATACTGTGAATTTGGTCATGAGAAGCCCTAAATACATGATAAAACAGCAAAATAATCTTTACGACAAGATAAAAAAGCAAAACAATCTTTACGACAAGATAAAACAGCAAAACTGTTTTATCATGTCTTAAAGATTATTTTTTTTTTTTTACATTTCTGGTTATTGTGGTCAGATTATGATTGTGCAGGATCTGTTGCGAATCACGTTAAAATCTTTGCCCTTGCAAAGAGAATTAAAGATTACAATAACATAATTTTTAAAACTTATTACTACTTTTAATTTTATTGCATCTTTTGTGATAACTCGAACAGTTCTTCACTACGCTATTACTGTAACACAAATGTTACAAGATAAATTTGTGATAGTTTTGGTTCTATTTTTGGTTTTAAACACTTTTGTGCACTTAGAAATCTAATAGATGATTATCACATAAAGTGTTATGATACAATTTATTGCCTTGCTCCTAAGTTGATGTTGCAAAAGTTAAACTAAAAGTATAGAGTCGTCTAATAAATAGAAATAACGTTCCTTTTTATTCAACTTCAGGTTATTTTAAGAAATAGTCAACTTTATCACTCATCGATCACCTACTTAATGAAGTGAATACCAGGTTTAGTGATAATGTTTTGTTAGCTTATGTTATTGTTCCAGACAAAATGATTTCTTATGTTTCTCAGCAGATCGACTTGAAAATAATTTTCCATCCTTTTGTCAATTTTTATGCAACAGATTTGCCATGTGAAAACTTTTTAAGTACAACTTGATTTGTGGGAAAGCTATTGAGTTCTAGAAAAAATTAGAAAATCTAACCAGATAATATTTCATGTACTTTAAAAGTCAGAGTTTGTTTTTACATTCTAAGAACATTGCCTGTAACCTCTTTTTCATATGAAATATCCTTTTCAGCTATGAGACGAATAAAAAACTAAATACGAAGTACTATGTCATCTGAGAAAATGAACATTCTTTTTTTATTGCATATTCATCCAGAGATAGGACCGGATGTTGAAAAAATTTTTTACAGATAAAAACTGTTAACTATTTTTTTTTTCTTTATCTAGTTATTTTCTTAAACAATTAGTTTATTATATTTGTTAATCAGTGAGTTGACTTTTAACTTTCTATGTTTAATGCTCTTTAAATTGTTTTAAATTTTAAAAATTAAAATTAATTTTTATATAACTCTTTCACCTAAGACTTAGAGTCTGGGGCAAATCTGTAACAAAAATATTTCTTTTAAAAAAATATAGTAATTTTTTTCCAAAACCTTAAACCAACCACGATTAGGGTTGTAATAAATATAAGACTAAGAACATGTAAAAATAATATAAGTAGTTCATCTAATATATCAAATTAATTGGGAAAATATGTAATGCTAGTATTGTTTTTATAAAGATTTCCTAATAAGCTTTAATTACTTTTTCATAAAGTTTTTTTTAATTTTGAATTTTATTTGAGTTTTATTTCCATTTAATAGAGTTTTTCGTTATTTTGAATTATTTAGAATGAATTCTTTCTTATTTTAGATTTTATAAAGTGTATGAAAAAAAACAAGTTAAAATTGTGAAAGCGAAATTATTTTAACTAGATTTTTAAATATATATAAACTATTTAAATATATATAAATAAATATAAATACTATTTAAATTTTAATTATTAATTATGATTTTATAATTTTTTTTTATTCAAAAAAAATTTATAAAATCATAATTATCAGCTAAACTAAAATAATGACCTTGCGTCATTATTTTAGTTTAGCTTGCCTAACTGTTGAAATATGGTTTTAATTTAGTAAACTTTCATAGTGATACTGTTTCATAGTAATATTATTGAAATCCAATTTTAATTTAGTAAATTTTTATGACTTTAAATTTACTTTATTGATTATTAGCCATCAGATTAGAAAAAAAAAACTGAGCTCAATACAATTAAGGTAAGAATAACTGTTGACCAGCATCATCGAAAATTGGGATATTTTGTTAACCAATACTTACGGTTAATTTTCATAATATTGCATTAGTGTGTTGTCATATCGTATTTTTGTTGTCAATTACAATAATTTATGTTGTATTAATAGCAATAATATGTTGAATGTCTTATTATATTGTAACCATTTTTAGTATTGCTTAAATATTGTTCCTATACATATAATGTTGTTCGTATACATATAATGTTGTTCGTATACATATAATGTTGTTCGTATACATATAATGTTGTTCGTATACATATAATGTTGTTCGTATACATATAATGTTGTTCGTATACATATAATGTTGTTCGTATACATATAATGTTTTTTAAAAAGTAAAGAGAGTACAGTCATATTTTTGTTGAAGAAACATCATTTTAACGATCACTTAAAAACTAAGCTAAAAAATAGCTAAAATTAACAGTTTACTTGTTGTGAATGTTTTGTAATAAATTAATTAATAAACGTGTATTAAACTTCGAGTATTATAGTTGCGTTTTTAAATAGTGTATTTTGTTTACTCCCTTTAATCGTTTTAAATTAACGTCAATCTATGGTTCTTTTTTGAATTCACAAAAAGGGGTGTCTGTAATATTTGACTATAAACAGCTTTTCTATTATAAAACTTAAATAATTAGTGTTTTATGGTTATATGTGTCCGAAATGGCGTGTGTAATGCAACTCAAAGTGTTGCATTACAGTATTTGAGTCTTTTGGTGTAAAGAGATTTTAAACAAATGGCATATTGAAAATTCTCTGAACCCTTCGCATCTGCCCCCCCCTGTCTTGTCATATCTTGATGCGCTTCCATTTCTTGATTAACTTTTTTAAAAAGTTTAACTCACCCCTGATAATATAACGAAGCCATAATCAGAAAATTTTGTAGTTTAAAACAAAACTTATCAAGAAACAGTGTTTTGATTTTTTTCAGATTTGCTCCTTTTACCTTTAATTTTGATGAAATTTGCAATATATTTAATTTATTTACAACTTTTTAATGAAACTTTGAGTTATATATTAACAAAAGTTCTCTAAAATTTTTATAAACCAAGGATTTTTTTCTATTTTTGTTTTATAAAATAGTTACCTTAAGGCCATGTAACTGCAAACCACAAATACAAGTTTTAAAAACTGAAGTTAAGAAAATAATAATGTATAAGATACTCAAAAAGATTTTTGAAGCAAAATTTGTTTACTGTAAGCGATGTTCAAACAAATATTTGTTTTTAAATGACAAGTTTAAAGAAATATATTTGATCTAGTTCTATTGCTTAGCTACAACTTAACTTGATCGCAAAGCTGACGTACAATATATTGTTATAATAGTGTTTAAATATTATGTAATTTCAAAAAGTATTGACATTTGAGATTTAAAAAAACTAAATATTTTAAGTAGCATTGAACAAAGCATTTGTTGTGGACTTAAACAAGTTGAAAAGGTTTTAGTTACAACATAGGTAAAGATTGTTTGCTGTAATTTAAATTTTAGTTTCGAGTAATTCTGTTACAATATTTCAATAAATATGGAAATACTGATGATCTTTATGACATAATTCTAAATTAAATAAATGCTGTCGTGTAAAAATATTTCAAATAAATATATGTATTCTATTTGTAAAACGCCTCTAAATGTTTTTCTTATTACATAGTGGTTTAGTAGTTTGTATCATAATATCTAAGAATGTTTATACTATGCATTTTAACTCACAACAACAATAATAATAATAATAATAATAGTAATAACAATAATTACATTAATAATGGTAATAACAAAGTTAACAATAATGAAAATAATAATAATATGAAAAATTACAAAACGACATTTATTTAATTTATATTTGGAAATGATTTGGGTATATGAAACTGGAAGTTCAATTCATGCATTCTTTTACTTTATGTTATAAAACACTTTTTAATCCCTAACCATTAGTCGATGCATTGGTATTGCTTTAAAAAGTTAAAATGAGAAAAAATATATATATTTCAACTTGCCCTTTCCTTTTTCGAATCCTCAAAAAATAAACTTAAATCGAGGGCGCATAGTGCAGGATATTTCTCTTCTGTACCAGATGTAGCTACACATACTCATACACTGAATATAAACACTCATAACGTCAATAAATTACATTAAATTACGACTATACATTGCAACCAGGTGGTCGCGATAATTTTTGTTGACAAATATAAGTTTCCGTATTTTAGACAATTGTTTATCTCGCATAAGGCAACTGTTAGAGCTATTAAAATAGTTATTTTGTAAAATCCAAATGTTGAACTATTTAAGCATAAAATATTTTAAACAGATAACTTCTTTATGTTGTTATTATCTCTAAGGTATATAATAGCGGTGTGAACATAAGTTTATAATTAGGAAGTTTAATTTTCTTTGATTTAAGTCTGAGTTGATTGTCATTTTCCGTTCTTCACGAAAATTTTTAAAATGCCTGATTATATTGCAAAGGAATGAATCAAGAAAATGAAGGGATACTCAACGAAGTTGCGTACTTGTTTTATCAGTAGTACAAACAATCCGACAAAAAAATGCATCTATTTGTTTTTGTTTTTTTAGTTTTTTTATTTGCTTCAACAGTAGAGATAAATTTATATAATAAAACTTTGCACAGATTTGCCGATCTGCACCCTGAAAATCATGTTATACCAAGAAGTTATGGCAATTATCTGCTCATAAAAATATTTATCAAACAAAGCTTTTTAGTTGCAAAATATAGATTATTTTTGATTCATTTCTATTATTTGGCAAACTTAAAGTAGATAGTTTTATTTTATTTAATATCTATTGTTATAAGTCCGGATATTCAATATTGTATTTATACTCAATTTAAAGCATAAAATGTTTTTACTTTTGCAAATGAATAATAAACTGTGTTTATCAGCTTCGTCTATATATAATTATGTACTGCCTAAGCCATGTGAGTTGATTTTCAGCATTTTGTGTCACTTGAATATCTATGGAATATCTGTGGTAGAGTTCATTTTTACAAGCAAATAAATCTGTCTAATTGAGCAATTTAAAATAGCACACATGACCATTTGCATTATGGCTTTATTGAAAATTTTTGGAACAAAATATGCAAGTTAAAAAGTTTCTAAACTATTTTTATCAGTTTGCAAAAACTACAAAAGTCTATAGATCAAATTTAAACAATTATGATTTACTTGAAAAGATTTTCTTCTTCCTTATTTCATTTGCTCCTGATTGCTTTGGTGAGTCTACTATCATTTTGTTATTTTACTTTAATTTTATTATTTTAGAATTATACTTTTTTAAGATATTTCCTTTACAGATCTTAAATTTATTTAATATCTGTTAAAAGTTAAAAAATGATTTAAAATCTTGATTTTTTGTACTTATGGTAGGCTCCAGGTCAAGGGGAGAGGAAGTGATAGGATATTTTTAAATCTCCCAAATAAACTTTTTAGTTTTAAATTTTGAACTCTTAGCAAAATGACCATCAGAATTTTTCTGTGGTTCATATTTTATGACTTTATATTATATTAAATATATACGCATATAAAGTTGATTTTAAATATATTTGAAAAAATAACATTTTAATAAAACAATTCTCTGCAAATCTTGATCATTTTATTTAATGATTTTCCCAAATTATTTTTCAAAATTTTTTACATATAGCTTTTATACATTTTATACAAAACATTTTATACATTTTTATGCATACATTTTTTATACACATACAAGATTGATTGTTGAAGGTGACGGAATAATGGAACATAAAACATGATTTGTTGGTAATTTATCTTCTTATGTGAAACAAGAAAATCTTAAACCATGGAACATGCACAATCTTAATGTTATCTTAGTTTGTTGACTCATCCTTTTTTTTACCATTGTCATGAAAACTTTTTTCTGCAACTCGAGCATTGCAGATGCTGTATCTCAATTGCTTTGCGAATCTTATGCATATAGTTAATGGGGGTAATAGAAATTATTTTTTGTTTAGTCTAATTGACTGTGCCATTACAATGTTGCGCATGTTTAACAATATCTGATGTTTCCCTGTTGCAATTAGTTATTATTCTCTTGTATTGATTAGCGCATATGGTAATTTTCTTTCTTGTTTTATCAACATAACTCTCACCATATGAACAGTCTAACTTATAAACACCCGGATAACTATTAGGATGCAATACTGATATATTGCAACTTAAAATGTCAAGTAAAAAATTATCATAGCGAAAAACAGTTTTTATATCTACTCTGCAAAACTCACATCTAAGTATAATGCTTAGTTTTGATATCCACAGCAGTATGATAAGTTTTCCAGAGTCTATTTGCAAGTTTGTTGTTTTTTTATGTATTAGTTTATAATTTTTGGTGGTGCAAAAAACTCAATTTCATTTTGAATATTCTATTTTAAACATATTTAATTTTGAAAATTTAATTTGCTTTTGAAAGAAAACCTTTTAAAATACTTATTGCTATAATTGGTTAAATTGAAAAATATGGTTTAATTAAATAAAATAGTTAATAATACATTAGTAATAAATAGTAATAAACATAATAAAGTTTGGATTAATATAATTGAAGGGCTTATTTTGAAACAATGACAAGCCACAAAAACAAATATTTGAGAAAAATGACTTTTAAGTTTTGTTTAAATCTATAAAATCAGTGCTTACAGTAAGATGATTTTATAATTATAGCTCTAATTTTAGGAATTATGCCTTTAATATCTTTTTGGCTATTGTGTATACTATTTATGATTATAAAAATGATAATAACTCATTTTTGAAAAATGTGTGGCTTATCATTGTTTCACAATAAGCCCTTCAATTAAATATTTTTATTTCATAATAAAAATAAAAATATTTAATTATATTAGTCCAAAAGATAAGTTTTGAATGAAAAGTCCGATTTCAACAGTAAAGCGCGGAGATTGAAACATCATGGTTTATTTAAAATTCTAAAGCAAGAATGGAAAAAAATTGACAGTAATGTGGTTATGAAGCTGGTGGGCTCAATGCCTTGTCGCTATCGAGCAGTAATCAATGCCAAGGGTTTTCCGATGAAGTATTAAATTTATTTTAAATTACAATATTTTTAATTAAAAAAATGTTTCAAAAAAAATTCTACTTCAAGTATTTTTTTCTGCCCGGATATTTTTGCACGTGCATATTTCAATAAAACAAGCTTTTTAGATTTGGTTGCTTAGATTTAAAAATTCATTTTAAATCTAAGGTTAAAAATTCATTTGTTTTTAAACTTAAAAGTTCATTTGTTTTTAGAATTGTAATCAATTTTTGACATTCCAGTAAAAATTTGAAAGAAATTGGACTTTTCATTCAAAAGTAATCTCAAGTTATGCGTTGGTCTGGTTACTTTTGCACACTATAACTGGCCACGCTTATAATTTTTTAAATTACAATTTGACCACAGCTGTTTTGAGGTTTTAACAATTTAAATGCAATTTAAAAAATTGTTACGTGATGAATAACTTTTAATCGTTGATCATTTCTAAAGTTTTTATATGTGAAAGCTTTAAATTAAATTAAAAATTAATTTTAATGATTGTTTAAAATAAACACATTTTGTGTAAATTAACAAAAAATGTTATATTTTAAAAAAATTTATGTAGGCAAGTATTTTTTATGATAAATTTGAACATTTAAATCTGTTTGTCCATGTCTTTCTGAAAATGTTTTAAAAGAGTATTTTTTTAAGTTAATTTAAATTAACTTAAAAAACTTAAATTAGATCTTCCTTTTGCAATAGAATGGTTTAATTCCTTTTTTTTGTTTTGTTTCTATTTTTAGAAAGAATTGTTTAAAAGCTTCTTTTTTTTAACTTTTTTAACTTGACTTACTAATCAGATAATGAATTGATAAAATATTGCTATTTAAAAAGATTATTTTTTAAGCAATTTTTTTTTGCAACTTTTTGGAAAAAATATATGTTTATACAATTTAAAAATAATATATATAACACTTTTTATTAATTTAAGTGAAATTTGTTCATTAAACAATAATTAAAAGTAATTTGTAAAAGTGTTTTACGTAACTTTAATAAAATATTTCAAAAGATAGGTTTTAAAGTAATTTATTTTAAGCGCATTTAACAGCGTAATAAAAAGTAATTTTTCTTCGAGTTTGACTTTTAAATTAGTCCTTTCTTTTTTGTAAAGAAATGTTTTTTTTTTACTTAAGTTTTTTTAGTTTTTTAATTTCTTTCCTATTTTAAGTTTAACTTAGCGTTTCTTTTTTTCTCAGCAAATTTCTAAATCATTTTTAAAACATGTAAACAGTCGTGGTCAAGTTGTCAAAAAAAATCATTTGTGTGGTCAGCAATAGTGCTCGATTATATGCCATTCCTGTCCAAGCCTGATTTTTAGCTATCAAATTTTATACAAGTTGAGGAAAAGAAATATTTTATAACAATTTTACAACAATTGAAAGTTTAGATATGCAACTAATTTGCTATATACACTAGAACTATGAGAAACTTTCTTACTTTTTTTTTCTTACATTTATTGGCTTTTACATTTTTGCTTTATTTAATGATTTTTGTCAATACTTATATAATAGGAAAATTATAAAATAAATTGTTATTTAATTGTAAAATATAATATTTAATTAATAAAGTTTGTTATGACAGAAGAAATTAAATAAAAGAATTGCATGGTTTCTTTTATAAATGTATTAACTACATTTGATGCTTGTCTGAAATTGTTTCTTTTATTGCCCAATTTTCAGCATTAATAAGAATTACTAGAGATAATTAATATAACGATTGCTTTGTTTGAAAAAATGTATTAAAAATTGAATAAATAGGCTCCTAAAAATTTTGTTTAAAAAGTTCAGTAAATTAACAAGCTTTTGGAGCATTATCAATAACAATAAGAAATTCATCAGTATATAAACTATCAGGTTTAAATGCACAATTTGGAAAATCCAATGAAAATGCAGATCATTTCAATAGGGGTAGTGAAAACAACCAAATATTTTATATTTGAATATTAGTATTTATAACTTTTTATTTTTTTACATTAGAAACCTGTTAAAAAATGAATAAAAAAATTTTTTTTTTTTTTTTTTTTTTGTGTGGTATGATTTTTCTTTCTTCGAGTATTGCTGTTTTATTTTCTGTAGTTTCTTATAGCTTTATTTTGTTGCAAATTTTTAAACGCTCAATATATAAAGACAGTCAAGGTCAAGTTGTCTAAAAAATTTACTTTAAATGTGGGCAAACAAGGCGTGCGACCACACGCACTTCCTGGAAAGGCTTGATATATATATACACAGTGTGTCCCAAAAATAACCAAACTTTTTGGATATAAAATAAAACACACATCATATCATCATTGAAAGGTATTATTTATTCAAAATAGGTTCCATCAGACTCAATACAACGTTTGGCACAATCAACCAGCGCATGCATAGATTTTTTAATGTCATTTATAGAAATGTTCTTCAGCATCTCGGTTACAGCTGCTTGAATGGCTGGAGTATCATCATAAAATGCTTCTTTCATCTTTGTTTTCATATTGGAAATAGAAAATAGTCACATGGTGATAGATCAGGCGAATATGGAGGGTGGTTGAGGAGAGAAATCCGTTTTTTCATCAAAAATTCGTTCATTTTTTTGGTCTTGTGAGGCAGTGCATTGTTGTGCAATAAAAACAGTTCTTTTCCTGCTCGATTTTCAGGTCTAACACAACAAATTCTTCTCCACAAACAATCTAAAATGCCTAAATAGTATATTCCATTAACAGTTTGACCTTCCGGAACAAATTCCTTGTGGACAATACCCTTCAAATCATAAAAAGTAATCAACAATGTCTTGATTCGAGACTTCTGGAAACGCAATTTTTTTGGTTTTGGCTCGCCTTTGGACTTCCATTCAACAGATTGATGCTTAGTTTCAGGTTCATATTTAAAGCACCATGACTCATCACCAGTTATGATTGAATCAAGAAAGTCTGGATCGTTTTCAACAGTTTCAATAATGTCTTTGCAATGCCTTACACTAGCGATTTTTTGGTCTTTAATTCATGTGGAACAAAACGCGCACATACTTTTCTTTTACCCAAATCTTGAGTTAAAATTCTCCAAATAGTGTTTTTACTTGTATTTAATTCCTCAGCCAACATTCTCGTAGTAAATTTGCATCGATACCACTAATTTCACTGACTTTTTCCACCAATTCAGCACAATTACTAGTTTCTGGACGACCTTGCCTCAGATCATCATTTAAATCCTCACGACCATTTTTAAATCTTGTAAACCATGTATAAACTTGAGTACGACTCATACAATCATCACCATAAACTTTTTTCATTAATTCGTATGTCTGAGCGAATTTTTTTTAAAATATATATAAAATAAAATAAAAATATATATATATATATATTTATTATATATATATATATATATATATATATATATATATATATATATATATATATATATATATATATATATATATATATATATATATATATATGAGAAAAATATAGTAAAAGTACAGTTAACAATAATGTTAATAATAATAATTAATTATTAATAATTTTAAACATTTTATTTAAGCTTTTTTTTTTGTTTAGGCATTTGGTAATAAAAATGAAAAATTTAAATAATATCGATGAAACTTTGCCATTTATTGGTGAGTTTGGTCTTTATCAAATAATTGTTATTGCAATTTTCTGCCTAATAACGATACCTGGGACCTTTCAATCTCTCATGATTTACTTTGTTGCTGCTAATCCAGCATGGAAATGTGTTGAGAACAGTACTACTTGCAATTTGATTGGAACCTTTGAATCTGGAGATAAAAACTACACAATGAGATGTAATATGCCAAGATCTGAATGGAAATTTGTAGAAGAATATGAATACTCTATTGTTACTCAGGTAACAAAAGAAGTTTTTTTTATAAAATGATTTCTTCAAAATAGTGTATTGCTTCTTTATATTGATCCCCATACACCAAATTGTGTTCATATCATAAATAATCCTTAAAAAATAAGTTTTATGTTAATTAAACTTTCCAAATCAAATTATTTATCGAGATATAGCAAAAAACTTTATAATTTATAACACCTTTTTTTTTTTTCAATGGTAAGTGTTGATTCTTTGATTTTTATTTTTTTTTAATGGTTTTTTTAAACTGGTTTCATTATTGCTCTTTTGAAATTAATAAATGAGTTTAATACAAAAAAAATCTTTCAAATAAGTTAAACTCAAGTTATAATTGTTATTTTTGGATTTTCCTTTCGGTAATTAATTTTTATGTAGAAGAATGCCCTTATATATAACCTTTTATTAAATGTATAATAACCAGATAAAAATAGTGTGATAAATAAACGCTTTAAAAGTCTAACTTGTGTCAGGTCAAGTGTAGGGTCATCAAGATCACCCTGCTACTGGTAACTATAATCCAGTACAATCTGTTTCATGTCCTGCTGCCTTGTGGGATTTGCTTTCAAACCAAACGCTGGAAGGAGCTTGCTTCCTGTCATCAGTACTATTTAAAATTGGCGATGTCGATAGTAATATATACATGTATAATTATTTATCTTTTTGCGTGTGTCTTTTATATAGTTGGATGTGCATTAGTTACTGTTTTAGCTCACCTGTAATCTACTTTATATGTATGTTTGTATTCTGTTTAAACTGCTGGCGCGGTGTTGACTCACCCGTTAATTGCTATCTGTATTTTTGTGTTCTTTCTAAACCTGCTGTGCAGTTTTCACTCTCCCGTAAGTTGCTATCTGTATGTTTGTGTTCTATCTAAACCTCTGGCACAGTGCTTACTCATATGTATATATTTGTTTTGTTCTAAATGTTTAAATCTGTTTTAATGCAGTGTGAGCTCATTTACTAATTAGTCATTCTAACTATAAAACCTATGCTCACCCTTATCTCTTGTATTTTGTTAGATGTAATATTTTTTCATAATGTATTTCCAAAATATCATGCCCAATATTTTAAGGTACTGTTTGCAGGATGTAGTTCCTTTTAATTACTCCAAGTCAGGTTCAGGATTATCACAATCACACTACTACTGATGTTATGTAACATAGTACTACCTGCCCCATGCCCTGCTGCCTTGTAGAGTGTACTTTTTTAGGCAAAGGCTAGGAGAAACAAACACCAACTTAAAAATCACCTACCTTGGGGCTCTTGGTTGAGTAATGACTAGAGATGCTGTCTTGATAAAAATACTCATCGTTGGCAGATGTTAACTGCATCCAGCTACTGTTTTGTAGGAGGCCTTCTAGGCAAAAACTTCAAGGGTAAGCAGAATAATTCTGCTGACCATCCTCGAACCCCTTCTTCATCTATTATGCTGACATAGATGTTCAATGCTGGATCTTCTTGGCTCTTCTCATAGGTTTTTGCTTGTTCCTCCTTGATAGTGGCTTTGTGACTCTTCCTGTTATCTCCTAATGAGTGTACAGCTCTAAAACTCAGTTTAATGGTTCTGAGGCCGGCTGGTAGTAAGGTTTCCCGAACTCTGTTGTAGTTCTCAGAGAGACTTATTCCATCAACAGCTTCAAAATATCAAAGCATAAGGAGCCCTATGTTATGACTTTGTGCTAATTAACAATGCTGAGAAAAATCCGTAGCTCATTGCTTAGGAGTTCGTGCTCTATCTATGAATGAGTCAAGTTCTCTTTAAACTTAAATCATGCCATAAGTAACCCAAAATATTAAACATAAAAAACCATCCCCATCACCTAACTGTTTTAATATATCTTTTATTAATATTCATGGTATGCGAAGCAACCTTCCATCAATTGAATCTTACCTTTTTCAAAATTCATCAGACTTGCTTGCTTGCATTAAATGAGACTAGTTAATATTCTGCTATTCCTTCCTCTGATCTCAGTGTTGATGAGTACTATCCTTCGATTCTCAAAGACTCCAATAGTGACATGCTTGCCTTGGAGTATTCATACATATCAATTCACCTATTTGTTGTGAAACCAGGTTCAAATCCTTTAACTATTCTTATATGTTCTTCTGCTTAGCACCTCTTCACTCTATCATCTTTCTCTTTGTTCTTTATTGTTCTTATTCTTTTTAAGACTGTACACTTTTAGATGTAATTTCTGATCAAATTGACCGTGTCCTCTCTCCTTACCCCTCTGCCAATTTTGTTATTGTTAGGGACTTAATTGCTCATTACACTGAATGGCTCGGCTCTAACGCCACTTGCCCTACTGGCATTAAAGCTTATAACTTCTGCATTTCTCAAACTCTTACTCAGTTAACTTTGTGACTCTTTTTCCTGACAACCCTAATCATTTACCTTCACTCCTTGATTTTTATCTTGTCTCTGATCTTAGTTTGTGTTCAGTTTCTTCTTTTTTTCTTTAGGTGGTTCTGACCATGCAATAAGCTTTTAAAATCTTTCATCTGGTACTTCTTTTTTAGACTCACTCTATCATCGCACTTCTTACTACTACCCTAAAGCTGACTGGGATTCTTTTCTTGGTTTTGGGCTGATGTCTTTTCCCTCTTAGCTGAAAAATGCGCCTCCTAGGTAACCTCCTGGATGCAGGCACGAATGGAAACATTTATTCCATCTCTCATTCATGGAACTGATGTTATTAGGATGAGGCATAACTATTTGCAAAGACAGGCT